>NC_091117.1:222011876-222136876 GCF_040183065.1 Periplaneta americana
TTAGCAATTATGCATTACACTGCATTGGTTAACACTAGAGAGCAAATGTGCGTAGGGTGGCTAAATAAACCGTAGAACTGTACATACATTCCATACTAGAAGCTGTAAACCGAAGTACATTTCAAAATGTAAAGTACTTGACAATAGTTTTGATGTAATTGAAAATGTCTTAATATTGGTTTGATTCCATAAGTAGTTGGCAATCTTGATGGTGTACTGATTAAAAATGCACCTCACGAATATAGAGCTGATTTTGTTACAAAAAAGTCTAACATTTTATGAACTTTGTGTTTGTATGTGGATTTTATAATTAATTGTATTATTTAAATGCAAAGTGTCCATAAAATACGCATGATTCTAGAGTTATACAGGGACATCATTTTATTTTTACATGCATTTTTATTGTACCTGCATTTCTGAATGTACTTCACTCCCACCCCTTCACTAATGTCCTTGCTCCCGTCAGACACACAAACTTACGGCCGCTGTTGCATTCTAAGTCTTCAAGCAATGAAGTAAACACTGCAGTGTATAGTGTGTTTCATAAATATGATTACGTTTTCTATAGAAGAAAGACCTATATTAATAATATCGTACTAAAAATTATATTCAAGAAACGATAAATTCAATTTCATAGAATATTCTTCAAAATGTTTTTAATAATATGCTTACCGAATTGAAGCCTGCATTGTAATGAACGGCACCATTTTCAGCAACATGTTTAAAAATTCAGATTAGCTTTTTTTGAATTGAGGTATCTAGAAGCAAAGGAATGCTAGTGACATTTGTAATAACATGAGTTAAGTGCATCCAGTGTAAGAAAAAGTATCTAAAATGTTAGTGGCAAAGGGATATTTTAATCGCATCACACATTAAAATTTAAATAAAAATTTCACCGATTTTACGAAAGTTTAATATTTAAACCGCATTTTCTCAAAAGTAACTTAAGTGCACTTACAGCCCTTTACTTATGACCCCCAAAATTTAAATGCACTCTCTATATTGTATGTTAACATCAATAATTAATATGCTAAATAAAGTAGACATTACATAACGAACATAGCCGCCTGAAAAGTTGAGTTTTTGAAAAAAAAAAAAATGTTACTACTCTCTGTATTGTGATAAATTCCGTAAAAGTGATGATCAAACTGAAAATCGTAATATCGTATTTCCCTACAACATAAATGGATACACTACTTTTCTCTCCTCCTATACCTAGTAAAATGATTTGTTTACATATTGCACTAGTAACATCAAACTCCTGTAATGGAAGGGGGCAACAGAGTTTCCGAGTATAGCCAGGTTAATGTTAAAAATGTTGGTAAAAATAAAGTGATGTCCCTGTATAAGATCAGTACCTTCATTTACCTATACACTCACTCACTTACTGGCTTTTAAGGAACCCGGAGGTTCATTGCCGCCCTCACATAAGCTCGCCATTGGTCCCTATCCTGTACAAGATTAATCCAGTCTCTATCATCATATCGCACGTAACTCAAATCCATTTTAATATTATCTTCCCATCTAAGTCTGGGTCTCCCCAAAGGTTTTTTCCCCTCCGGTCTCCCAACTCACACTCTATATGCATTTCTGGATTCACCCATACATGCTACATGCCCTGCCCACCTCAAACGTCTGAATTTAAAGTTCCTAATTGTGTCAGGTGAAGAATACAATACGTGCAGTTCTGTGATGTGTAACTTTCTCCATTCTCCTGTAACTTCATCCCTCTTAGTCCCAAATATTTTCCTAAGAATCTTATTCTCAAACAACCTTAATATCTGTTCCTCTCTCAACGTGATAGTCCAAGTTTCAGAACCACATAGAACAACCAGTAATATAACTGTTTTATAAATTCTAACTTTCAGATTTTTTGAGAGCAGACTAAAGTCTGTGTGATGTATCTTGTCTCAGTGTGAAAAGAGAGAGAAAGGAGGTATATCTTACTTCGTCTGTATTGTTATGGCAATGAAGGAGTGGAGCGATGCCGTCCATCCATCCAGTGGCGGAAGGGACTAGTTGATACATTCTGTAGCGCAAAATAAAATTACAAAATATCTCTCCTCGTACTGTGTAGTTCCGTCACTGAGCTCGTCTTTCAAGAAACTGAGTTCCGGCAGCCTGTACAATAACAAGATTTTGAAAGGAATTCTGAAAATTTGCAACCCTCCAATAATCTCCACCCTCATTTGAAGGGACTTGGTTTTATTGCTACTGAGACAAGATAAACCTTACTATGTTATAGATGACAAAAGCTCCATTATCTTTAATAGATTTTAATAATCAGATTTACAATGACCTAAAAGCATTTTTAAACACCAGGTTCATAAAACATTGATTGTACGCGTTTATGCGTGTTAAAAGGAGAAAATACCTTAATATTTTACATTTAAATACACTGTAAAACCCTGACCTTTGGTTCCAAATTAGTTGGTACAATTATTACGCTAGTATATGACTTAAAACAAAGGAATGAAACATGCAAATATTCTAAAATCTAGCCCCTAATTATGAAGCTGCCTACGGCATGATGGAATGTTCGTGAGGCATTACTAGACCTTTCTAGTAGAGAGAGACAGACAGTGACGGCTTGGGCCAGCTGAATGAGCTTGCAGAAGGGAGCTCAAGGTTAGAGAGTCGAACGCCCACACAGAGCGTTGCACAGCTTGGGAGGGAAGTTCCTGAGTCGACTCATTGTATTCACCTATTATCAAACAATATAGTGAATGATCTACAATTCTGCAGCATCCGGTAAGAACCAATAAGTAAGATTGAATTGTTCATGTTGGATCTTTCGGTGAAAAGAGAAAGTTCGCAGAAACGTCCAACCTGTATATACTGCTGTAACATTAGATAGTCTTACACTAGTTTTAGAAAAATGTTTTGATTTTATTAGATTTCAAAAATAATATTGATAGACATAGAACATGGTTTACATATTGTAATACTGTCTTTTTTTTCTCTATATTACCTTAATATTTGATTACTATTTGTCTGGATTTATTATATACAAATCACAGAAATGTGTCTCAGTGAAACGTACAGCAGTGTCCGTATAGGTCAGTTTCTGTCAGACGCGTTTCCAATTTACTGTGGGCTAAAGCAAGGAGATGCACTATATCATACGGAAAGTCCAGGAAAACAGAAAGAGTTACATCAGCTGCTTGTCTATGCGGATGACGTGAATATGTTAGGAGCAAATCCACAAACGATTAGGGAAAATATGGGCATTTTACTTGAAGCAAGTAAAGAAATAGGTTTGGAAGTATTTATTTTATTTTATTGGGTTATTTTACGACGCTGTATCAACATCTAGGTTATTTAGCGTCTGAGTGAAATGAAGGTGATAATGCCGGTGAAATGAGTCCGGGGTCCAGCACCGAAAGTTACCCAGCATTTGCTCGTATTGGGTTGAGGGAAAACCTCGGAAAAAACCTCAGCCAGGTAACTTGCCCCGACCGGGATTCGAACCCGGGCCACCTGGTTTCGCGGCCAGACGCGCTGACCGTTACTCCACAGGTGTGGACATTTGGAAGTAAATCCCGACAAGACAAAGTATATGATTATGTCTCGTGACCAGAATATTATACGAAATGAAAATATAAAAATTGGAAATTTATCTTTTGAAAAAATTCAAATACCTGGGAGCAACAGTAACAAATATAAATGACACTCGGGAGGAAATTAAACACAGAATTAATATGGGAAATGCCTGTTATTATTCGGTTGAGAAGCTTTTATCATCCAGTCTGCTGTCAAAAAATCTGAAAGTCAGAATTTATAAATCAATTATATTATCGATTGTTCTTTATGGTTGTGAAACTTGGACTCTTACTTTGAGAGAGGAACATAGGTTAAGGGTGATTGAGAATAAGGTGCTTAGGAAAATATTTGGGGCAAAGAGGGATGAAGTTACAAGAAAATGGAGAAAGTTACCCAACACAGAACTGCACGCATTGTATTCTTCACCTGACGAAATTAGGAACATTAAATCTAGACGTTTGAGATGGGCAGGGTATGTAGCACGTATGGGCGAATTCAGAAATGCATATAGTGTTAGTTGGGAGGCCGGAGGGAAAAAGACCTTTGGGGAAGCCGAGACGTAGATGGGAAGATAATATTAAAATGGATTTGAGGGAGGTGGGATATGATGGTGGAGACTGGATTAATCTTGCTCAGGATAGGGACCAATGGCGGGCTTATATGAGGGCAGCAATGAACCTCCGGGTTCCTTAAAAGCCAGTAAGAAAGTAAGGTGGAGCTAGAGGTACAATACCGAAACACCCGCTCAAGATTTAGAAACTTTTCCGCCTACACCTCTAGAACCTGAAAAATAATATAGTCTAGCTCTATAAGCTATAAAGGTGTCACTCCAAAATTTACAAAAATCATTGTAATAAAAGTTAAACGTGTTCTCTATTTTTACTATTTAACACTTTTTTTAGTTGTCGAATATTGGTGTTATTTGTTAGTAATTTTTAGTTTAAGATTTTAAAGATACCGGTAATTGATTTACATGTCTTTTTCATTGTTCTAGTCCACACCTGTGGAGTAACGGTCAGCGCGTCTGGCCGCGAAACCAGGTGGCCCGGGTTCGATTCTAGGTCGGGGCAAGTTACCTGGTTGAGGTTTTTTCCGGGGTTTTCCCTCAACCCAATATGAGCAAATGCTGGGTAACTTTCGGTGTTGGACCCCGGACTCATTTCACCAGCATTATCACCTTCATCTCATTCAGACGCTAAATAACCTTGATGTTGATTAAGCGTCGTAAAATAACCTACTAAAATAAAAAAATTCATTGTTCTAAAAATGTATCACAATACTTGTGTGTGTGCGTGCATGCGTGTGTGTGTGTGTGCTCCATATTTATATCAAAGATTTGTACTCCACATTGTTTTAGTAGGCGGTCTAGAAATGTAGGAAGAATTAAATCATCATCATCATCATCATCCTTCACGAATTAGGCCTCTGTAGACCTGTTTCGGCCCCATCTAGCAGTCTTCTTAAAGGTCTTCCTGGTCGACGATGTCCTCTAGGTTTATATTGCATCATAATTTTTGGGATTCTTGAATTTTCCATTCTTCTTACTTGATCTAGCCAATTGAATTTGTATTTGCTGATTTTTTTTTCTACTGACTCTACTTCTAATTGTTCTAAAATTTCTTCATTCCTTTTTCGGTCTAAAAGAGTATATCCTGCTGTCCTCCTGAAAAATTTCACTTCCGTTGCTTTGATTCTGTTCATGTATTTTTTCTTTAATGCCCAAATCTCGCTTCCGTATAAAAGGGTGGGTAATGCTAGTGTATTATATATTTTTATTCTTGTAGATTTTTGTACCAATTTAGCTTTTAATGTATTGTTTATTATTCCTAGAATTTGTGTAAATTTGATAATTTTCTTGTTCACATCTTTTTCATTATGATAAGATATTTCACAACTCAGATAATTTAAATTTTGCACTCGTTCGCGGCATTAAATAAATACTAAAAACGAACAGACGGGTATAGTAATATGTTCTAATAAAATATAGCTGCTGTACTTTCTCCTTATGTTTGTTAAAAATACGACTACATCTATATATTTCAAAATATCTAATTTTAAACCTTAAATGCACTATTATTTAGGTCGCAAAATTTAAGCGTAATAGCTAGTATGTTTTATGCGGATGTTAAAATGGTATGCCAGTTATTTGCTCTCTACCCAGCAATTAATACAGAACATGAAATCAGTCTTGTAAAAAACGTTGTTCCTGCATATTTGTTACACAACCCAAATGACGAGAGCCAGAGTTTTATTACTGGTTTCCATTTACAGACCGATCGTTTCGTACCTGATTTGTTTCATTGCGTAGTGAATTCAACTGTACACAATTTTATCAAACAGACCTGCAAACAGCTGTCCATACGGCGTCAGTTACTGGAATTAATTACAGACCAGGATTAATCAAAATATATGTAAATTGTAATATTTGTACTCGCATATTATTTTTCGATAATGTTAATATATTCTCGGCATAATTCACGGGGAAGGGGACCTTCTAGCGTCTCTTATAAGCTGGACCGTGTTCACTTTGTAATTTTATATTATAACGAAGTTTTCCTGAACTGTCCTGAAAGTATATACTGGCAACTATTTTAATTCGAAACTACTTCCGGACCTGTTCAACTTTTATATAATTAAATACCCAAGCAGATGCTGAAGAATATAATATTATTGGAATATTATTCTATACTGTAGATTACATAAGACTAGTACAAATTTTTCTGTCATGGGAATTTTATTTATTTATTTATTTATTCATTCATTCATTCATTTACTCATTTACTCTATTTATTTATTCTATTTATTTATTTACTTATTTATTTACTTATTTATTTACTTACTTATTTATTTACTTATTTATTTACTTATTTATTTACTTATTTACTTACTTATTTATTTACTTACTTATTTACTTATTTATTTATTTACTAATTTATTTATTTACAGATTTATTTATTTATTTACATATTTATTTATTTACTTTTTATTTACTTGCTTATTTATTTACTTATTTACTTATTTATTTACTGTTTTATCTATATAAATATTTATTTGTTTATTTATTTATTTATTTAGTTAGTTATTTACTTAGTTATTTATTTATTTGTTCATGCATTTATTTATTTATTTATTTATTTATTCATTCATTCATTCATTCATTCATTTATTTATTTATTTATTTATTTATTCATTTATTTATTTATTTATTTATAACAGGGCAAAGCCCCAATTACAATAGCAGTACAGATATTTGTTTAACGTCGACCTGGTTGGCGAGTTGGTATAGCGCTGGCCTTCTATGCCCAAGGTTGCGGGTTCGATCCCGAGCCAGGTCGATGGCATTTAAGTGTGCTTATATGCGACAGGCTCATGTCAGTAAATTTACTGGCATGTTAAAGAACTCCTGCGGGACAAAATTCCGGCACATCCGGCGACGCTGATATAACCTCTGCAGTTGCGAGCGTCGTTAAATAAAACATAACATAACATATTTGTTTAAAACATAGAATTGCAGATAACATGAAAAAATAGATAAAACAGATACAAATGCAAGATACAAGTGTAAATACAAATTAAAAATGAAAAATAAAAAACAGCAGACAAATAGATAATACCTAAATAAAAGACACAGATATAGATATAAATGAAAAATACAAAATAAAAATAATGAAAAATAGCCAATAATGTAAAATGTAGCTATAATTGGCAAATTACAGAGTAACAAATAGATAGGTATATTATTTAAAATCAACTGCCTTCAATATATTAATAAGAACATGTTTATATTTCATGTAAGAAATGCTGAAATCTAAATCCCATATTTCATTGAAATTTGAACACATTTTTAACACTGGTGAATTATATGAGAGTATGAGATGAGATTATATAATAGGCTTCCCACTCAATAATATGTTATCAACCAATACAGTAGTTTCAAAACTATATTTTATAATTGGCTTTTAATTAATCCTTTCTACACTGTACCAATGTAGATGAGTTTATTAAATATAAATTCGAATGAAATTGTTTTTAATAAATTATATACATTTAGTTACAAATAATACATTAAGAGTGAAGGTTTTTTTTTCATTAAATTTTAGAGTTTCTAAATTTTTGTGTTTTCATTGTTCTAATTGAATCGGTTATTTGGAAAAGGTCACTCCTCTATGAAATCAAATTTTATAGGAGAACAAAAAATCTATATTTTTCAGGATTCACATTACCCGTACATAAATTAAGATTACCAATATAAAGAGTGACTAGTATGAATTGCTTTTCTTTTTAATTGTCATCGTCTTCCTAACAAGTATTAGGCCCAGTGGCCTGTTACGGTCTCAAACTAGAACTTTCAGTCCATCTCTTCTTCGGACGACCTAGAGATCTTTTGCCATGCGGATGGTAATGAAACAGTGCTTTTGGAATTCTGCATCGATCCATTCTTTCGAGATGATCCTTCCACTGAAGTTGATATTTGCTGATGAACTGCATAATGGGTTCTATTTGAAGTTCTTGCATTATGTCCTCATTTTTTTTATGATCCCTGCGAGTATATCCAGCTATTGCTCTCATCTCACTTGCTGTTATTCTACTGACATCTTTATTCTTCACAGTCCACGCTTCACTACAATAGCTTAATACTGGCTGTGCTAAGGTTTTATACAAGCCTATTCTTGTGTGTCTTTGTACTAGTGAAGGGCTTTTTAATTTTATAATCTCTTAATTATCTAAAAATATGTCTCTTGGAGATGTGGCCTTTACGAAAATAAATTGACTGAATCCTGAAAACATGATTTTTAGTAAATTGTTTATCTTTATGTGTATTTAATTTTCAGGATTCAGTTTTATCAAGAGCTTTCAAAACAACTTTTTCTCAAAAGTGATATTTTTTTTACTTAATGTGTTTTACTTGTAATAATAATAATAATAATAATAATAATAATAATAATAATAATAATAATAATAATAATAATAATAATAATAAGAGAAAAGTGCCCTCGAAGGAGCATTAAAGTTTGGTACACTGCACTGTTTATATTTTGTCTTTGATAAGGTCAGTTAGCGATCCTATTCTATTTCTGCACTCTGAGAAGTAATAGAGTTCACACTTTTTTACACAGAATTTACACACGCATTTCTCATCAGGTTGGTGGAATCTTGAGTTTTGACACATTTTGTGGTGGTATCCGTGTATCGAGAGTCCAACGATAACATATCTTTGCGGTTGGTTCGGTTTGGTCCAATCCCTGTATATCATGGCATCTGTGCAGAAGAAATTACTATCGACTCCTCTCTGCTTTGTCGTCCTTCGTGCGATAACTTCGTTGTAGGATTCGTTGGCTGGCAAGGCCATTTTCACCCTTAGATCCTCTATAAAGAAGGTTTCTCTAGCAAGTCAGTACATATATCTGTTCGGTGCGAATGTTCCTGCTCCAAGTTCTCTCTTCAGAAATCTGGCCTTGACTGTTTCGATTCTTTCCATATCGCTGATTGATAACTTGTCCCAAATCATTTCTAGTCCATATGTAACTACGGGTGCTATTGTTGTATGGAAGAGTTTCATTGCTGTATCTAGACTTAGTGATGACAATTTCTTGATGGCGAAGATTGCTCTGGCTGCTGATGCCGTTCTCTCCTGGATATGTGCGTTGAATGAGGATGCTGTGAGCTGAATCGATAGTCCCAGATTTCTGAATTTGTTCACTATTTTTAGTAGCCCATTTTCCAACATGTTTGCATTGGCCGGTATCCTGCCTCCTTTCCTAAATACCATCTGGACTGTTTTCTCTTTGTTAATTTTGAATTCGCTTTCCTTGGCCCACTGTTCTACTGGGTGTTCATTTCAAAGTGTGTCATGACGTCACTGTTGTTGGGTCACCGATTTGAAGCGAGTTTCAGTTTATATGTTAGAGAAGTTGCCTATTATTTAAGGCGTTCTTCAATCTGAACTTGAGAACGTGTACGGTATAACTTGAACGTCGTAGCAACAGATGGCGGTCTGCACGGTCTGTGTGCTACCATAACCTCTTTCGAACTGTGTTTTGCGCCGGTAAGTCGTACGCAGGGTATTTGTTATCATCGGTTGCCTACGGTAACATTCCACAACACAAATCAAATGCTCCGTGTCCATGTTGACCGTCGAAGTTAATGTCAACAAATACGTAAGTAATCGTCTTAACCCTCTCCCCATATCCCGACAGTACGTATTTCCAAACAGTTCACATTCCTGCCACTACCGGCGTTACCGTACGTATCGGCACGTACCCTTCAGAATGAACGCCGTACTTGCTAGCCAACTTCTCTGCCTCTTAGATTATACACCTGAGCTGCGGAAGTGTAGGAAGATTGAATTCTCTAGGCTCATCAGCTAGCCACATGACGGCATGCAGCGAGCCAAGACACATTTTGAACTGAACACCCTGTAGATTGTGTAGCGCTTCCTGTGGTGAGTCTCTACTGGTTCATCCTAATACTTGTAAGCAGACGATATAGTGTAGAATTTTTTTATTATTATTATTTCACTTGGAATGTGATAAATTATAATTTTCAACTCACAGTATATTGTGTGGATAAACATAATACTGATTTTGCAATTTCCATATACTCTTTGAAATGTTGATATTTTGCTTCTGTAAATAAACCATAAATCAGTACACAATGCTATTGCAGTAATTGTCTGTTCTAACAAGCACAATAGTTCGCTAATATGTTTTCGCGGGATATCAGCCGAGTTAAGATTTTGGAATGCTCCAAGCTTTCGACTGCTATCTCTGCAGCCATCTTCAGGGAAGTGATGTCCGAACAGAAAGTCGAAAGGTTATATAGATGTGGCTGTCTCAGGTGAAACGGGATTGGTTGGCGGATCGGCCAATCCGGGGCCGGGAATTGTCATCGCTCGTAAGCTCCGCCCCTCCCGGGATTACTGCGTGAAGTTTGGCGGGCAGCGAGCCCTGTTCCGCCGGTTGGAATCGGTTGCCGTCCTCGGTCCGTGATCTTCATGACCTTGATTGTAAGAGGGCCTGAGTTGGTCTAAGGCCGGTGTCCATGCCTGACTGAGCTGGAGTCCACTGTCTCTGTTAAAGTTGTTTTTCTCCAGCTTGATCTCTATGGCCTCCTTGATTGTACGATCCCAGTAGTGGCTTGATTTGTTAATGACCTTGGTGTGGTCAAACAGTATTTTATGCTCCTTTTCTATGCTGTGTTGCGCCACTGCAGATTTTTCCGGGTAACCTTTCGACTTTCTGTTCGGACATCACTTCCCTGAAGATGGCTGCAGAGATAGCAGTCGAAAGCTTGGAGCATTCCAAAATCTTAACTCGGCTGATATCCCGCGAAAACATATTAGCGAACCAACGCCGAGAAAGCCTCAAATCATACAAGCACAATAGTTAGTTCTGAGAGCATTTGGTTAAAGTTAGTTAAAATTCCACGTCAACAAACAGACACCGCTACAGTAGACACTTTTCTCAATGCCGCCAACTTAAATTTGTGATTGTCACGCCCATAGTAAGATAAGTTTGGAGAGCAAAATAGAATCTGTGGCGCCCCTTTTACCTACGTCACAGATACGTTTGCGTAGTGCGCCTCTCGTAATTATTCCATATATTGTAAATTTCCATAATGTTTCCCATTGGGAAATGAGTGCAATACAGCATACAAACAATACGAGTATATGTCATTCCTATCGATTGTGGCCTCTAATCGATATTGGTTTGACACGCGAATTAAACTATAATTAAGGGTAAAAGTGAAACCATCATGGAAGCGTTGCTCTTAATTCTGTGCATGGTTCTGTGATTATGGATTGCATAGTGATAATAATATTGAGCAATAATCAAGTTAACGTGTTATTTTAATTATCACGGCTGAGTGATTACATAGAAACGTTTACATACTCCCATCGTTTATAGGCCTATATTATTTTATTTATTCTATCATCTTAGGTTATTTAGCGTCTGAATGAGATGGTGTTTATTTATTTATTTGTATAATGGCTAGTACATGATATTTACTATCATAGACTGAGGGAAAAACAAGAAAGTGGTGAACAAAACATTCGGGCTCTGGCTTCCCAGTAGCGGTCGACTTCCTTGGAGGATTTCAGAGCAGGGCCACAGTCTACTATGCACAGTCGCGAAGCTTGAGGTGATTTTTTGCAAATCTCGTGATAAAGCGCTCCAAGCGGTTAGCAACTAGTAACAATAGACTGTCCACGGTCGACTTTGGACTGTGTCGTATTTCCATCGAGTGCTAGCTCGTTGCGTATTTCACATTGATGCTATTGAAACGTTCGTTATTGGTTGTAATGAAAATGTTAATGGCTAAAATACAATAATTGGAATAATAATAATTTTACTAGAGACGTAGAAAAATTAAGATGTTTTAATGAAATTTATTGATCACGTTTTATTTTTAATTCCGGTGGGATTATTATTGCTTAGGCCTACTTTTTTTTTCAAAGGATATGTTTTTAATTATAGCTGTTAATTTTGTTTTTAATTATAGCTGTTAATTTTGTTGTTATTTTTATTTGTTACTTTACTAGAGGCGTAGAAAAAGTCTGTTACAATAAAATTTATTGATCACCTTTTATTTCCAATTCTGGTGTGATTATTATTGCTTAACCTCATCCCACTTTGTTAACTACGTAAGCCTACACTACAAGTACCGGTACACGTAAGTTACTACATTAATTCATATTTCCATTATTATTGTTGTAAAGGGAAATGAAAATTAATATTTATTGGTTTCATAGTTAATTATCGCTATAATCTTGAATGAGTGAAGCGATTATATTAAATTTCAGTTCGTTTTGCACAAACAAAAATAATATTAACCTATTTCTTGCAGGTATCTTCGAGTTTAAGGTGGAATTTAATATACTTCATTAAAATAATAAATTAACTTTATGCATTTAATATTTCAATAATGGAAGGAAGGTGTTAATTTTTCCAAAAGAACACAACGAAAGTGTAACATATTTTGTCGTCTACTAGGAGAGAGATCTGCGATGATGAGGCGATAGTAGCGATCCTAGTGGTGGGCAACTAACCATGTTTGCATTTTTACTACATATTGAGCTTCGCGACTGTATATAGTAGACTGTGGCAGGGCATTTTGCAAGATGTTGTCTATCCATGTCTTCCTGTTGATGGCACAAAATGCAGGATGCTGATGGAAGGATGCCAAGACGATTGAGGTGTTTACCCAGGATGTCATGTTCAGTGTTAAGACGAAAGCTTGCAACTGCCAGTCTTCTGGGTTCAGTAATCACAAATCAATAATTGTCAAAAAATACTTGCAAGTTTAAAAGAACGTGGCAAAACAGTTGTGTTACAATGGATCCCAGGACATTGTAATCTACATGGGAATGGACAGGCTGACACATTAGCTAAGAAGAGTGCCAATCTCAAAATAAACCCACGGAAACCTTTGTCATTTAACTCAGTAAAACAATATATCAAGCAACTACAAAAAATTAATCACCAACAAGATGAAGGTGTTAATGCCGGTGAAATGAGTCCGGGGTCCAACACCGAAAGTTACTCAGCATTTGCTCGTATTGGGTTGAGGGAAAACCCCAGAAAAAAACCTCAACCAGGTAACTTTCCCCGATCGGGATTCGAACCCGGGCCACCTGGTTTCGCGGACAGACGCGCTAACCGTTACTCCACAGGTGTGGACTCGTTTATATATGAATCATTCGAAAATCAGAGATAATAATTCAATTAATATAAAAAATACATTTTTTTCACAATTGACATAATAATATGTATGTATGAATTAATTTACACTGCAAGTGGGCAAGCACTCGGTGGCAGTGGTATATACAATATTAACAATACACATTTAAAATGATAAGCAATACACAATAAAATTTACAATACATAATACAATTTACAACACATATACAATTTTATACACAATACAATAAGAATACACAATACAATTTAACACAATAATAAAAAAACATAAAATAAAACACCTAATTTTACAACACAACCTACATAATTATGTATAGGTCCTACATAAGTTTCAATAGTCTTTCACTTTACTCTCATCTAATTCCCTGTAGTGGCACTATGACGCATTTCACTGACACTTTAGCACACATTTCACTGACACTCTGTAACACATTTCACTGACACTATAGAACACATTTCATTGACGCTATAAATTATCACTGATCGGAACTGTTCACTGCACTGTAAAACCATAACTTCACTGACTCACCTCGCTTCACTGATACAACAGTTCAAATAAGTCAAATAATTGCATTCTTATGCATACTTATAAACAGAACTACATTTAAACTAAACATTTCTAGTTTAAGGCCCTCTTACACGCTATTTTTAAATAATTTACAATTCAAACCAAGGAAGTAAACTCGTCAGGCTAGATAAATACATGTCACCTTAAAAAGTTAAATGTTGAATGTCACCTTAATTTTAATCTGCACTTCATACACAACTTTTTAAATTATTCTTGAATCTCCTTAAGGAAGGACAGCCCTCAAATACCGCTGCAGGTAGGTCATTCCAATCATTTATAGTTCTATTTAAAAATGAGAATTTACGTACATCCGTTTTATGTTTCCTACATTTGATTTTAAAATCATGATCGTTCCTACCATAATACGTTGGCTTTTCTATAGTATAGTTCTCGAAAGTAACCTCCTCCAGTATCACGTAACCTCCCGTCGCCACATCTCACAGTGGTCAAAATCACGATAAAAACAATTTTGGTCACCCTTGAAGATGTAAGTAAAATGGTTCAGTAATACCACAGTCTAGTATATACAGTCACGAAGCTTCAGTTGTGAGGGTGCTAGGAACAATAGACTGTGCCGATACTATTTCGCATTTTCTGTAATGAGGCGATATTAGCGATCCTAGTTGTTAGCAACTATCCATTGATGCATATTTACTACGTATTGAGCTTCATGACTGTATATACTAGACTGTGGTAATACTCTAAACATATCGCCCTATTGAAATTGGGCTTTGCCTGTTATATTCGTAAATAAATAAATAAATAAATAAATAAATAAATAAATAAATAAATAAATAAATAAATAATAGTTATTTATGGTACTTGTGAGGTAAGTGTATCTTTATTGCGAGAGTGGAAAGATTTAAGCACTAACGCAATGAAGATCACGCTCACAAGTACCATACGTAATTTTATCCATGATCATTAAAAAAAATTTGTTTTATAAAAGAAAATATGTTGAAAATAAGTCTTCATATAATCAGATATCATGGCATGGATTTTAGAATCAATACGTGTACTAGGTAGGTCATGATGTAGGAGGCCATGAATAATGAAGATTGGTATCTAAGGCGTTGGATAAATAACAATTAATCATAATTAAATATATCATTTTAATATATTTTCTTTCATTTTAAACGTGTATTTTCATCTTTTTGAAGTTTCAGGGATTATTTAGAAACGTTCACGGGACTAATGTGATTAAAATAATTTCACATTTTACTTCTGTAAACATAAGAGGAATATCGTGTCTGTTTAGCTCTGTTGACTCTGGCGTGTTTTAAGGCATGTTGTTATTAAATCCTATAAACCCACCTTCGCAGGTTCAAGTCTCCTCGCATCCCAAACGGTAAATTATTAAAAAATTAAAAAGGAATACATATTAGATATGGATGCAATGCACAAATTACGACGTAGTAGTACTAGTAGGTAGAGAAAGCAGAAGGAGATTGAGTGTAAGTAGATTTAAGAAATGGTAATAAAGAAGTAGAGGTAGTGACTTCTAGTAACTTCTTGGGTAATAGTTGAATGGAAAAGTATAGATGTGTGCCCGAGTGCTAGGAAAATACTAATGAACTGTGAGGTAAAGTCTTCACTAGTGGAATAAAGTAATGTTGAATAAAAGCCTACTTTACAAACGCAAAAGTATTTTAGTAGTAGATAGATTGATGGAAAAAATATATGTTTTATTTAACGACGCTCGCAACTGCAGAGGTTATATCAGCGTCGCCGGATGTGCCGGAATCTTGTCCCGCAGGAATTCTTTTACATGCCAGTAAATTACTGACATGAACCTGTCGCATTTAAACACACTTAAATGCCATCGACCTGGCCCGGGATCGAACTCGTAACCTTGGGCATAGAAGGCCAGCGTTATACCAACTAGCCAACCAGGTCGACTAGATTGATGGATTTATTGAGTAATATTATATATAAGATGTTATATTATCACAATTTTCTCTTAAATCCAATGCACGGGTCTTCTGACCGTACGTGCTTTGCTCCTAAAACAAGTCCTACTTTGTAGGTTTCACCCCCCTTACCTATAGTTAGATCCAACCACTCTCGTAAAGAACACACAGATTAAAATAAAAATGGTACAAACAAAACACATTATATAATATATCCTATCCTAAACAGGCATAAAAGTGTCAGTTCGCATCACAAACTTCAACAGCTGAAGTTCTAATCAGTCTCGCCTTCAAGAGGAACAATCCAGTCTTTTGTTCCCATTCTCTATTCCCCATGAGGTCAAGACAAACAAGCGAACTCCTATTCTGACTTAGCATCGAGGGTGGTAGATATTTTTTTTCCTGATATGTCCCAATTCGACACACTGTAATAAAATATGTGTCCAGGAGTCCTTTTCTCCGCACACTGGACAAAGGCGCTCTCCTTCTTCGTGACAATTTTATTACCCTACCATGCCCCCAATCTTAGCCACGCTAAACCTGCTCTGCTGTCTTTGTTACAAGAATTGATGTAGTCACGCCTCCCCCAGTTAAGCATGAGATCTGATTGTAAATGTAGTGAGGAATTTTCCGAACATTGGAGCTCAATCTCTTGCCTCTCATCATCATCATCATCATCATCATCATCCTTCACGAATTAGGCCTCTGTAGATCTGTTTCGGCCCCATCTAGCAGTCTTCTTAAAGATCTTCCTGGTCGACGATGTCCTCTAGGTTTATATCTGTCCTTATACTGCTTGTTTGAGGCTTGAAAGTAATGTAATTTTCCCTAAGATAGGTTACTAGCCTTATCGTTAGGTAGTCCAGTAGTGGGGCTGCCACTTTTAGCCTCTGGACAGGCTTGTAATGCAGCATTTCATCTGCATTTGATGAAACAGTTATACCGCTGTGACTCGGTCGCCATTTCCTCGTTGGTAGAAACAGGGTGGACCACGGGAAGGTGAGGATGGCATTTGGATAGGAGAGGCTGTATGTTTCGCGTCACTATCCCTTCTTCACCCCTCTTGCCTCTCGATATCAATTAAACGCATCTTCACATTACGCAATACATTCCTCCTGTTATTCTCTCCTTTTTCCCACACCCATCCCATTCCTATATGATGTAGCCCTCTCTACAGTTTATAAACCCACCCTTTTGATTTATTAAACGCATGTTTTTTGTTAAGGTCATGGATAAATAAATAAATAAATTCACTCATTTTATCCCAATAGGTACGAGTGATGTTATTGCATAGTGATCGATGAACTGCAACCTGATCTGTTTCACTGGTTAAACATTTTGTTTTAAAAATCACTGCAATTCCTACGTAAACATTTAGGACTAATATTATGTTATCTGATACTTTTATTTTCAAATGAAATGACAAGAGGGAAATATTTATTTACCGACGAATATTACGTGGCTATCACTCTTCCACAATGTAGCCGAATCAATCACATATCCTCGAAGGAAACAATAAAGTCCACATTAGATAAACACACCGGATTTCTTGTGGGAATTCCGGTGAACCAATATTGTAATCATGAACACCAGTTAAACGTATTAAGCTCTTTTGTCTCCTCAGCCACTGCTTATATTCGAACTACATGGTAAGCACAAGTTACCATACTCCTCTTTCTCGTGGTCAGCTTAACATCACTGGCGAAACAGCAGTCGATGCTCTCCAGGTAGTGGGTGATATATGTTCATATTACGTACCAGGAAAAACTAACCCTCACCGACCTAGAGAGAATAGAGAAAGTCAAAGCACGCTTTCTCAAAAGCACACTAGGGATAGGAGGAAACGCACCTTCAAGACTAGTGTACGGGATGGCCAGAGAAACTTTCTACGTAGAAGACATCAGACTGCAAATACTACTGCAATCGACACAACCCTACAAAGACCTCCTGGAGACAAGAGAAGATGAACGCCGTACGATAGACCCCGATTTCTACGCCACAGGTGCTATGGTAGATAGGAACTGGACTGAAGAAACTCAGACTCAAAGACATGCAATAACCCGCTTCGCGATACATGGTTTTCACCATAAGTTGTGCAAGACAAAAAGTTACCACGAACCGTGTGAAAGTTGTGTATGTGAGCTGTGCGACTTAAAATGTGAAAGATACCATCTAACAAAGTGCACAAATAAATGAATACGCAAAGAATGGATCTAAACAAGATCTCAAATGCCTTATCAGGCGCACCTTTATTATTATTATTATTATTATTATTATTATTATTATTTTCATCAAATTATCTATCCTTATACTGCTTGTTTGAGGCTTGAAAGTAATGTAGTTTTCCCTAAGATAGGTTACTAGCCTTATCGTTAGGTAGTAGGATAATTTACAAAGAGGATTGTATACATTAAATGAAATATTAAAAGATTTTGGGATGGAAATTTCAGCACAAAAATCAAAAGTAATGGCATTTTTAGGACAAGACCCAGTGAGAAGTAAGATAATACACAATAACCAATGCCTCGAACAAGTGCAAAATTTCATTTATCTGGGTTGTGAAATATCTTATCAAAATGAAAAAGATGTGAACAAGAAAATTACCAAATTTACACAAATTCTAGGAATAATAAACAATACATTAAAAGCTAAATTAGTACAAAAATCTACAAGAATAAAAATATATAATACACTAGCATTACCCACCCTTCTATACGGAAGCGAGATTTGGACATTAAAGAAAAAAGACATGAACAGAATCAAAGCAACGGAAATGAAATTTTTCAGGAGAACAGCAGGATATATTCTTTTAGACCGAAAAAGGAATGAAGAAATTTTAGAACAATTAGAAGTAGAGTCAGTAGAAGAAAAAATCACCAGATACAAATTCAATTGGCTAGATCATGTAAGAAGAATGGAAAATTCAAGAATCCCAAAAATTATGATGCAATATAAACCTAGAGGACATCGTCGACCAGGAAGACCGTTAAGAAGACTGCTAGATGGGGCCGAAACAGATCTACAGAGGCCTAATTCGTGAAGGATGATGATGATGATGATGATGATGATTATTATTATTATTATTATTATTATTATTATTATTATTATTATTATTATTATTACGAACCAGGAATCGAAGTCCGGTCTGCAGGATTACTTACAGAGAACATTACCACTTGGATATTAACTAAATTATTACTTGTATTTAATTGATGCAACCCATTCATTCATAGTGTATAGTGCCCACTGCAAACCTAGTTTCCTCCGATCTTTCCTACTTTCTGCCTTCCTTTTTGTCTCCTAATATGATGTATATCGTCGTTGTTCCGGCAATAACTCCCATGTGACATATTTATCGATTTTCAGATGTTTGCTCTATTAAATAACTTAAATAGTGATACAGCAAATAATAAAATCTCCTATATGTATTTATATTTATTTCTTTCGAAAAGGTAAGTATTCACAATTCCCTATGCACTACTGTCATCTATACTAATAATAAATCTGTAGCCGAAATTTTTCTGGTAATTTTCGATTTTCCAAAAATAATTGGTCCTAACATATATAATTAACCACCCTGAAACCGAAAATCGCTTTTTTGAAATTTTTGTTCGTATGTCTGTCTGTATGTTTGTTACCTTTTCACGCGATAATGGCTGAACCGATTTATATGAAAATTGGAATATAAATTGTTCGTTGTAACTTAGATTTTAGGCTATATGGCATTCAAAATACTTTATTTAAAAGGGGGGTTATAAGGGGGCCAGAATTAAATAAATCGAAATATCTTGCTTATTATTGATTTCTGTGAAAAATGTTACATAACAAAAGTTTCTTCAAAAATGATTTCCGATAAGTTTTATTCTTTACAAAATTTTGATAGGACTGATATTTAATGAGATAAATGAGTTTTAAAATTAAAATAATGCCATCTAAGACGGTGCAATGAATTAAGAACAAATGACTTCGTCTATAAGGGGCCTTGGACAACAACAATCGAAACAGGGGCCTTGGACATCAACAATCGAAAGCTATTAAACATAGCCTACAGAGAATGTTTCTGTGTTTGTATGAAGTAATATCAGAAGCTAAATTAACCGATTTGTATAATTAATTATTATTTCACCATTGGAAAGTGTAGTTTCTCTAGATGGACATAATGCTATAATGTTATTACAGTAACGTTTGAGTAAATCGAGAACAGGTAAGATTAAAATAGCTTCTTATGCACAGAAAATTTGATAGGCTATTTTGTACATTCGTTTTCTGTATTTCTTAAAATAATATTTATGTACACTCATTTTAATCTCAGAGAATTAACGAACAACGAGAGTGTATTGATTTAGTATGCAGTAATAATACGTTAGCTTAGCAATCTATTATTTTATAATTCAAATTTTAACTATGCTCAATTGAATCGTGTTAAAATACATAAAATATATATGCAATAAATGCAATGCAAAAAAAATTGGGTAATGAGCGAAGCAGATTATCTTGCGCTGTTGTAAAAGTTGTTCCCTGGATCAAAGGTCCTATTTTAATTACGTAATTACTTTATATTTATTTCTAACAGGTGCAGCGGAGCGCACGGGTAAGGCTAGTCTCCTATATGTATTTATATTTATTTCTTTCGAAAATGTAAGTATTCACAATTCCCTATGCACTACTGTCATAGAAGAATAAATGTGTTCTTTCTTCCTACTAAAAAAAATCATATTTTGCACATAGGAGTTATTGCAGGAACAATGACAATATATCTTAATGTCGTCTATCATCTGATATCTTCTTCTGCCCCGAACTCTTCTCCCGTTCACCGTTCCTTCCAGTGCATCCTTCAGTATTCAGTTTCTTCTCAGCCAGTGACCCAGTCAATTCCTTTTCCTCTTCCTGATCAGTTTCAGCATCATTCTTTCTTCACCCACTCTTTCCAACACAGCTTCATTTCTTATTCTGTCTGTCCATTTCACACGCTCCATTCTTCTCCATATCCACATTTCAAATGCTTCTATTCGCTTCTTTTCACGTCGTCGTAATGTCCATGTTTCTGCCCCATACAATGCCACACTACATACGGAGTACTTCAATAGTCTCTTCCTTAGTTCCTTTCCCAGAGGTTCGCAGAAGTTGCTCCTTTGTCTAAAAGCTTCCTTTGCCATTGCTATCCTACTTTTGACTTCCTGGCAGCAACTCATGTTACTGCTTATAGTACACACCAAGTGTTTGAAGTTGCTGCCTCATTTAGTATTCGCACGTTAACCTTCTCTGTTTTTCTTTCTATGACCACAGTCTAGTATGTACAGTCACGAAGCTTTAGTTTTTGACGGTGCTAGGAACAATAGACTGTGCAGGTACTATTTCGCATTGTTTGTAATGAGGCGATAGTGGCACTCCTAGTGGTTGGCAACTATCTATGTATGCATATTTACTACGTATTGAGCTTCGTGGCTGTATATACTAGACTGTGCTATGGCCATGGTTTTCTTCTTGTTGACATTTATTATCATTTCATGCTGCTGACAGCTGTTATTTAATTCCAGCAGCATATCCCTTAGTATTATTTACTCTTCTGCTAACAACGCCATATCATCGGTAAATGTTGTACACTTTATTCTTCTTCCTCCTACTATCACTCCTCCCATGTTCTGGAAACAGTTCTTCACCAAATCCTCCAAATAGATGTTAAACAGTGTAGGTGATAAAGGACATCCTTGTCGTACTCCTCTCCCTATTTCACTTTCTTCTGACATTTCTTCTCCTATCCTGACTTTGACGCGTTGTTTCATATAAAGATTACTAAACAGCCTCCTCTCTTTGCAATCCACGCCAATTTTCTTCAGGATCCCCATCAGTTTATTTCAATCCACTCTGTCAAACTCCTTTTTTAAGTAGATTATTTTACGACGCTGTATCAACATCTCAGGTTATTTAGCGTCTGAATGAAATGAAGGTGATAATGCCAGTGAAATGAGTCCGAAGTCCAGCACCGATAGTTACCCAGCATTAGTTCATATTGGGTTAAGGGGAAACCTCGGAAGAAACCTCAACCAGGTAACTTGCACCGACCGGGAATCGAACCCGGGCCATCTGATTTCACGACCAGACGCGGTAGTCGTTATTCCATAGCAAACGCCTTTTCTAGGTCCACAAATACTATATATACAGGGACATCATTTTATTTTTACTAACATTTTTAATATTAACCTGGCTATACCTTTGGATTAATGATTGAGACCCAGAAACTCCGTTTGCTACCTCCTTCCACGACTGGAGTTCGATGATACTGGCGTAAAATACAAACAAATCACTTTACTAGGTACAGGAGGGAAGAAAAGTAGTTCATCCATTTACGTAAAGTAGGAAATATCGCGATTTTGAGTGTGATAATTTTCATTAGGTTTTGTTTAATCAAAATACAGTACAGTATTAACAATAAGTATTTTACTCACGAACTCAGTTATCCATGTGGACGTATTCATTATGCAGTGTATATTATACTGTCTACAGCACATCAGCGTACAATATAGAGAATGAAGTTAAATTGAAAAATAATCGTAATATGGATATTTAAACACATTTTTGAAAATGGTGGCCGTTCATTTCGATACAGGCTTCAGTCCTTTTGTGCCTATTATCGCACTATAGACTATTGTACCTAATCCCAATTACCAGTTTCGTCCTTCGTACTAGTAACTCATGTTGAAATAATTCTGTACCTACTCTCTAAAAGAGTACCTTACGTACTGTAAATTCAATCTTCATTTCTGCCCGACTGCACAGATAAAATTACTCATACATGCTATCTATTGTCAGTCCAAGTGGTTATGTCGCAGGATCGTAGAAAGGTGGGGAACCACGTGATAGTTAATTACTTAACGAGGCCTTTTTATTTAAGTTATTTTAAACAGTTGCATAATATTACGTAGACGTCCAGTTAATTCCTAACAGAAATTAATGTTTTCAGAAAAGAGCTAAGAAAGCCCAGCCACTAGTCTTTACAGTGGAGCGAGCAGAAGCAGGTGGGGGGAAATCGGGATGCGACGTATGCAAACGGACGACACTACCTGTGCGAAAATATGATTCAATATTGGTAGTTTTCGTCACTGGAAAACACGAACATATTTCTGAAACGTACTATAATCACTAACTCAGTACTGCGGCCTTGGTTCTGTGTGGAGGAGGGGTGGGAGTAGAAGGGGTGGGAGTGAAGTACATTCAAAAACTCAGGTACAATAAAAGTTGAAGTAAAACTAAAATAATATCTCTGTACATATGTAATGTTCCTCCTAGTTCGATTATTACCTTACTTTTCTGCAACCTACATTTCTCATAAGGACCTGTAGGCTAAGCCACACTCAAAAGAAAGAGGTCTCCATGGACACGGAAAGATGCGGTAACTTATCTACAAATATTGCTAGAATAATTTCACTTCCTTCCGACATTTCCTCTCTTATCCTAAATTTGACTCGTACAAAATTGTGTCCAATAATATTTTGAGAAGAGAATTTCGTATTCTCAAGAAACTAGTTCGTTTAATTAAAATTTGTCTCAGTGAAACTTACAGCAGAGTCCGTATAGGCCAGTTTCTGTCAGATGCTTTTCCAATTCACTGCTGAATAAAGCTAGGTCATTCACTATCACCTTTAGCTTTTAACTTCGCTCTAGAATATGCCATTAGGAAAGTCCAGAATAACAGAGAGGGTTTGGAATTGATCGGGTTACATTAGTTGCTTGCTTATTCGGATGATGTGACTATGATAGGAGAAAATTCAGAAACGATTATGGGAAACGCGGGAATTTTATTTGAAGCAAGTAATAAGACAGGCTTGGTAGTAAATCCTGAGAAGAAAAAGTATAAGATTATGTCTTGTGACCTGAACATAGTATGAAATGCAAATATAAAAATTGGAAATTTATCGTTTGAAAGATGAAAAAATTCAAATATCTTGGAGCAACAGAAACAAATATAAATGACATTCGAGAGGATATTTAACGCAGAATAAATATGGGATATGCCTGCTATTATTCGGATGAGAAGATTTTATCACAGTCTAGTATATACAGTCGCGAAGCTTGAGTTGTGAGCGTGCTAGGAACAATAGACTGTGCCGGTACTATTTCACATTATCTGTAATGAGGCGATGTTACCGATCCTAATGGTTAGCAACTATCTATGGATGCATATTTACTACGTATTGAGCTTCGTGACTGTTTATACTAGACTGTGCTTTTATCATCTACTCTGCTGTCAAAAAAGCTGAAAGTTAGAATTTATAAAACATTATAAAACCGGATGTTCTGCATAGTTTTGAAACTTGGATACTCAATTTCAGAGAGGAACAGATGATAAGGGTGTTCGAGAATAAGGTGGTTAGGAAAATATTTGGGTCTAAGAGGAATGAAGTTACAGGAGAATGGAGAAAGTTACAGAACGCAGAACTGAATGCTTTGTATTCTTAACCTAATATAATAATATCTGGAAACATTAATTCCAGACGTTTGAGATGGGCAGGGCATGTAGCACGTATGAGTGAACCTGGAAATGGATATAGAGTGTTAGTTGCAAGACCTGAGGGAAAAAGACCTTTGGGGGGCCGAGACGTAGATGGGAGGATAATGTTCATCATCATCATCATCCTTCACGAATTAGGCCTCTGTAGACCTGTTTCGGCCCCATCTAGCAGTCTTCTTAACGGTCTTCCTGGTCGACGATGTCCTCTAGGTTTATATTGCATCATAATTTTTGGGATTCTTGAATTTTCCATTCTTCTTACATGATCTAGCCAATTGAATTTGTATCTGGTGATTTTTTCTTCTACTGACTCTACTTCTAATTGTTCTAAAATTTCTTCATTCCTTTTTCGGTCTAAAAGAGTATATCCTGCTGTTCTCCTGAAAAAATTCATTTCCGTTGCTTTGATTCTGTTCATGTCTTTTTTCTTTAATGTCCAAATCTCGCTTCCGTATAGAAGGGTGGGTAATGCTAGTGTATTATATATTTTTATTCTTGTAGATTTTTGTACTAATTTAGCTTTTAATGTATTGTTTATTATTCCTAGAATTTGTGTAAATTTGGTAATTTTCTTGTTCACATCTTTTTCATTTTGATAAGATATTTCACAACCCAGATAATTGAAATTTTGCACTTGTTCGAGGCATTGGTTATTGTGTATTATCTTACTTCTCACTGGGTCTTGTCCTAAAAATGCCATTACTTTTGATTTTTGTGCTGAAATTTCCATCCCAAAATCTTTTAATATTTCATTTAATGTATACAATCCTCTTTGTAAATTATCCTCTGAATTGGAAATTATGACTTGATCATCGGCATAGAGTAAGGTATTTAATGTTAGATCACTGGTTATTTTGATTCCTGATGTGTAGATTTGGTTCCATTTTAAAATAATTTCATTTATATAAATATTAAATAAAGTTGGTGATAGTGGACAACCTTGTCGAACTCCATTATTAACTAATTTTCTTTCGGATATACAGTTATTTATTTTGACACTTATTTTGCTGTCCGTGTAGATTTCTATTATATTTTGGAATAGGAAATTTGGAATATTTTTTTCTTGTAATATGTCGAATAAAAGGTCTCTTCGGACTTTATCAAAAGCTTTCACAAAATCAATAAAAGCTATATGGGTTTCTAAATTAAATTCTCTTCTTTTTTCCAACAATAGTTTGATACTAAATAATGGATCTACACATGATCTTCCTTTTCTAAAGCCATTTTGACACTCCAGAAGGAAAGTTTCAGCATGTATAACTGTTTCATCAAATGCAGAGGAAATGCTGCATTACAAGCCTGTCCAGAGGCTAAAAGTGGCAGCCCCACTACTGGACTACCTAACGATAAGGCTAGTAACCTATCTTAGGGAAAACTACATTACTTTCAAGCCTCAAACAAGCAGTATAAGGAGGATAATGTTAAAATGGATTTAAGGGAGGTGGTATATGATAGTAGAGACTGGATTACTCTTGCAACAGGATAGGAACCGATGGCGGGCTTTTGTGAGGGCGGCAATGAACCTCTGGGTTCCTTAAAAGCCAGTAAGTAAGTAAGTGTTATCTTCTGTAATGGATCATGTTGTATTTAATAAATTTTTAAAAAGTCAACCAAGCAACCGACCACAGATTTACATTCATATAAGGAAGTGAAAATGTGTATCTTTGAGATCTTATGCTTTACGGAATACCAGGGCTTCGATGTACGTCCGGGCTTTAGTAGTAAGAATATTAAACACATGGCTTGGATTGGTTTTGTGATGTCGACATATACGGAGTAGGCGTTGTACACGTAATGGAAACTTCGACCCGCGCATAGAAATACGAACAGATATGTAGATGGAGTCTGAAAGCACGCCGCACATATTTCGTCACTTGTTATGGGGGAAGGAATACTGCGCTAACACTTCAGTAATCGTCGCTTGAATACTAAATTCGAGATTCTGCTTCCAACTCGGGAGTTTATATTTGCCCCGCTCTACTGTACTAACTGGGTATATGTTGGCATGTTTTCATCAGTTTTGTCAATGGTACAAACTCCGTTCTGACAAGGTAGGACCTTTACAGACACGGTTCCATACAGGGTGTTTCAAAAGTGATGGTCAAAAATTAAGTAATGAAAATTAAAAATAAAGAGAAGCAAAAACTTTATAGTAAACATGGGTTCACAAATTAAAACCGTTTACGAGATAATGCCATTTTGTGCTGGTTGGCCCCGCTGAATACTAATTACTAATTGCAACAAAAGCAGTGACAATTTTACTAATTTATTAGGCCTAAGTGTTGCGAGGAGGAAAAATTAAACAAATGTTTGCTGGAACTTTTTGATAAGGAATATGAGAGAGCGGCTAAATACTCTGGCAGAAGTATTAGTTCCGTGAAGAGGATTAAGAATAATACTGAATTACAACCGAATGAACCTCACACTCCTCCGGGAAAGAATATGTATGTAATGTTTAGACATTATTGCTATAATAGCTATGTACAATAGTGTGTGTACTGTGAGCGACATAATGAATTAATGTTGTAAATTATTATTTTGTTATAGTTCTGCAAAACATATTATTTCATTCCAGAATTAGGACTTGTGAAAAGTTGAAGTGGACGACTTCGATCAACATGTAATTCGGGATACAATCGAAGAATTCTATCTTGTTTAGAAAGCAGTACCTACGATTAAGAAGATAATTCCGAATAGATGACGCCATTGACGAAATAATAATTTTGGACCATGAGATAATGGCAGCAATAATAGGGATATGGATTGTGTATAATTGTAAATTAATGTAAATTCAAATAATAAGCCTGTAAAATATTGTTATAAGGATATGTACATATGAGCTGTACGTTTAAATCATGTAGGCCTATATAATGCATATCAATAGCTGTAGTAACTTCTACATTGCCGCTCCCCAGCCCGGATGAGAGAGGAGGACGGTACACATGATTATATTTAAATACTTACTCATTACAGGTTAATTAAACCTGCTACGAAACCATGTTCTCTTCTCAAAACCGGAGTATCGTGAGATGATATCTGTATTGAACGAAGTTCTTTTACAGTAGGGAGCCGGAAAGTGAAAGAATCAACGTTTTCTGAAAAGAGTCACGTTACCCGAGGGGAGGGTATCCTTGCCATGCCGTTTTGTTGATGAGTACATGCCATACCGAGCAGTTCGAAAGACAGACTTAGGCTCGATTGTATAAACCATTTAATCTTAGATCAGAGGTTAAATTGATCCTTGTTTTAGCTGAACTTGGAATTTTGTGTTGTATAAAGTCTAATCTGAGATTAATTTGTCTCAAACTAAAGTCAACTTTGACAGAAGAAATTTCTCCGATTAAGTTAGATGATCCAAGTTCAGTTATTTCTTTTCTGTTTGAAATATACGAGTGACAGATTGTGCAAATAAAATATCCATTATTATTAATATTAATGAATATGGTAGGTACATTTACATATATTTCTTTCAATTTCTTGTATTAATACACAAACAATCTTATATTTTATAAGGCTCTATCGTGTTCAGCAGTATCAAATAACATAACCTATAATTATATTATGTTTATAAGAACCATTAATTATTAATGGATATGATAGGTACATTCATAAATGTTCAATTAACTGTATTACTAAACGAAAATTGTCGTTTTATAAAGCTTTATTATGTTTAGCAGTATGAAACACCATAACATGATAACAACTTGGAGAACAGTCCACCTTCTTCTTATTGTCCGCCATTATTTACATTGCAAAAAAAAAAACAGTGTCTCCAACAGAGTGTACGGAAAGTCGCCAAAAAGTAGTTGTAAAGTCGCTAGATTTCTCATTATCAACAAAGAAAGATTAAATTTTGTCACTATGGGGTGCTAAAAAGGTCGCTAAATCCCTATTTAAGCAATATAAAAGTTAAAATAAATTGTTGTTGAAAACGAGTTAAAGTCGCTAGATTGGCAACACTGAACAAACCTGTATAACACGGTCCGCGCATCACGTATTTCACCTGTTTATGCGATGTTGCCAAATCCTTTTCACGTGAACTTAGATTGCATTTGAACCAAGGTAATTTGATCGCAGAAAAGTTTTCTACAATAGAAGAAGTGTCTGAACTCGGTTCACTTTTAGATCTTCGATCAAAGTTGATCTTTAGTCAGGGAGTTTTTGCAATTGAGCCTTAGGGGATGTAAGGTTCAAGATAACTTGCAATAACAGTACACAAAAATAATATTTTTGTTTAAACAACAGTAAAGGTTACTAATAAACAAAGTACAGCACAGTATGGACATGAATAGATGGTATAGATGATACAGTATGTTCACAAAAAACGCATAGTGGCATTCTGTGGATCTGTGTGTTGTCGTGAATAGTTTGAAAAATATTGTTAATTTATATTAATATTTTAGGTCCTGAACAAAGCCAGCTATTCTGTTATTATTGTATTATTTACGTAATGTTAATATACGTAATACATTATTCCAAAAAAGTAAACTCATCTGTTACTAATTAACTTTGCAAATAGGGGTGAGTCACAGTTTATTTTTTTTTCCCCGACTATTCTTCCTTAAATACTGACGTCTCGTGTTGCTACGTTACGTTAAAGTCCAATTGACAATCAGACAGAAGCCAGTGACATTCAATAAAAACATGAATATAGTCGACAGAAATAAGAAGGTAAAAAAATACATACATTTGTTAATATTTTATATCATGAATGATTTTAAAGGTTTCTTTTTTAAAAGGTTCAATTTTAAAATATTTCAAATTTGGAAATGATTTCTAAGTTTATTATCAATTTTGGGCCGAAACTAGCACCATGTTTAATAGCTGCACATGACATTTAGGCTCAGTTAATGGGAAAGTAGACTTTGGTCTTCGTGTACGATATTCATGTCGATTAGATTTATGTATTATTCTATTTCTGTGGTAGTAAGTTAGTAAATTATAACTTGTTTATAAATTTCTTCAATAGCTAATACTTTAAAATTTGTATAAATTAAATTTGTTGAGTAATTCATATTTTTGGTCAGTCAAGTTTTTATTAATTCTCTTTGCAATAAAATTATTGGATTAAGCAGAGATGATGCTACTCCACCCCAATTACACCATAGACCTACTGTATTAATGATTGTACTAAAGCTAACAATATTATTCTCAATGCCTCCTTAGTGATACAATTTTGAAGTATTATGAAATCAATTTGTTTATCCCAATTTAAATGCTGATCTATAATAATTCCTAAATATTAGTCTTGTGTGGAAGGTGTTAGATGTGGGCAATTACAATAATTATTTATTAATTCATTACATATGGTATTATGTATTATTAAGTGATGATTATTCACAGATACAGGTAAACCTAGCATTGTACAAATGGTCTTATGAGCAGGCAGTATGCTATAAGCAGCCATCGGATGCATTCGTGTACGTGGTGATCAAAACAAAGAATTTATTAAGATGGTTTGGTCATATGAAGAGGATGGCAAAGGATGGATTGTCAATGACAGAGTATGAATGTATTATAGTGGGAAAAAGGAAGACGGGGAATACCGGAAGTTAGGTGGACACAGAGATTAGAACAATGAGAAAAAGTGGATTGGAAGAATAGAGACGAATGGAGAAAGGCTACAGAATCTTAAAAATGGGTACAGGAAGATGTCCTAGTACAGTCATGTCAATTGATACCCATAGGAGCAAGCGTGCGCTTTAGAGCTCAGGAGAGCCTGAGCGCTTTACAACGGAAAGGAAAGAGACAGACGAAAGGGGTTTATACGCCGCTTGGTCGAGCTACATTCAAGGATGGCCAGCACTGATTCAATAGATAAAGGGAAGAGAACTTATTAAAACTGTATCCATGTTAATTTTTAGATTTGTCTGAGAAGCATAAATGCATTATAAGAATGTAAGTTTTAATTTTAATGTTCATATTTCACAAGTTTGATTTTTTTTTTATTCAAAAGAAATATTTTCTCAACATTTTTTATAGAACAGTGAAATTTTCAGATATAGGCCTATTTATTTAGTAGCCTTACAGAATGTTTTCGTAAATCTAATATACCGTAAATACGTATTACTGAAGATAGTGTATTGAAAATTTTGAAAATATTCCCATGGAAATTGTTTGTAAAGAAATGAATTAACAAAGCAACTACTGTTACATCATAAGCAAACGATACGTGCCCATGTGTTGTAAAAATGTCAGCTCTATAGTTTCAGCACATTTCGAGAAAATAATTTAATATTCTGATGATAGGAAGTTGCTCACCAATATCACCTTAAAAGCATACTGCGATAAGAGTTCTGTTATGCAATATTAGTTACACTTAAAATATATAGAGCACCTAAGTAACTTTTCTTCATACTGTAATATTGTTTTGATTAGTTTATTGATTACTTTTATAGGGCTAAAGGTACCATCAATACCAATTCCAACTTACCATGTCATACTCAATCTCTTTTTTTGGGATATCACTCTCTTTATGAATGATGTGTTTCATACATTTAGTACAGTATAGTTGTACTACTATGGAATTTATGTGAATATTCTTTCTTAACTCTTTATTGTGTTATTAACGTTTAAAACACAACTACAATATTAAGAAATTGGTATTAGTATTTTTGTTTTACAGACAATATAGATAATATCAAACAAAAAGATGCCATTTAAAATAACGACATAAAATTTCACGTTCCGTTTGAAGTTTGTGCACTGCTGTTTTCTTAATCCAACAGAATGCTTATTCAAATACATAATCCTTCCTCTTTCCATGCTTAGCGCTTGATGCCCGCGCACGACGTCAAGGTCAGAAAAATACGCTTGCTTTGACATCACTTTCCTAGTACATTGCAAAACCTGATAATAAATGTAATACAAACTAAGAAATACAAACATTGAGTACTTCATAGATCATTTTTAGGTCCTCATACAGTTCGTTCATTTTCAGAAACGCTGATCAAAGCTAAAGCACAATCATCGTTGAGGTCTGCTAGCTTGCATTGAAAATGTGGAGAGAGGTTGTGCCGTTCCAGGAATTATCCATAGCAACGTATTCCTGAATGCATCACACTGAACAATCACTATTATTTCGGAGTTGTGTAACGTGCAAGCGCGTATATCAGGAACGAGTAATTCCCAAATAACAATATTGGCTCCCGCTGAATGACAACGCGCTCCCCCGTTTAACGTTGAATATGAAGCACTTCCCTGATTCTAAATCGACCTGTGTGATCCTGCTATTCGCCAGATTTGACACAGTTAAAATTAAATAATGTAAGCCAATCTAACGTGAACTACAGAAATTCAATCTAACTAGTGGCTTATGCAGCAAATGCTGCTGCAAACTAAGTTCGTTAGACGTTCAAATAAACATTTTTCAGATTTATTTTCAATGAAGAATACTTATCTTTCTGATAGTTATTTGCTTCCATAATAATGAAACATACTCCCTCTGAATGTGTTCTTTTAGGCCACATACTTTTTTTGAACCTATCCACCTTCAGTTTTTTAGTTTCAACGTGGAAACGCAAGTATCAATGTCAGGACGATAGCAGTAGCTGTTTCAGGTCATTGTGGATTGTAGGCGAAAGTTAAAAAAAAAGTCAGATTTGCTAAGTTTTCGAACAATAGCATTTTGCTGCATGTAGAACTTGAAATGTAGAGCATAAAATCATTTTATCCTACTAAGAGATCATGATGAAATGATCTGGAGACTACAAAATTTTCTAGGCTTCTGATTTTATTAGTAAGTAACACCTTTTGGTCTTTCCTTAGGAACTGTATTTTTTGCGCTCTCTAGAGCCAATACTGAAGACAATGACACATATCAATATCTACACTACACCGCCATTAAGTATGTGAAAAAGACCCAACCCCACTTGATTAAGAACTATAAAAATATTTGATTTTTAAAAACAATATTATTATCTTACGTAAGTTTTGTAGTTATATATAGCCGCCACTCAGTAAATTATAGAAATGAATATCTAAATTAAGATATTCTCTACATTTACTTACGTAACCTCAAAACGTTTCACTTTCATGTCATCAATATAGCATTAATATTATGTATATTTAATGAAAAATAGACGCATCAGGACATTAACCATAATAATATGTAATTTCTAACATGGTAATAATGTCATCAAACCATCTCAAGTTTCGTAGATTTGAATATCCAATACACAGCTTTACTCACAAAATTATACACTGCAGAATCAGACCTGTAAATTCTTTTTAATAACAAATTGAATTTGAGCTCTAAATATGTCGGCAATCCTGCAGGCCTTCGTGTAATAGCCTATTGTTTATTGTAGTGTGTGTTTTGTTTTGTTCTTAAATTCAATCAAGTCGGCCATGATTCAATAAAATTAGTTCTCAAAACTGATAACAGATGGATTTTGGAAAATAGGAAAATTATGTAGGAAAATTGACATTTCACTGAAAACTACTATTTTTCCGAAAAACTTTGAATGCCAGGCATGAAAATGAGGGGTCATTTACTAAAATTCGTTCAGCCGTTTTCCCGTAATTTCCATTACAAGTTCAAATTATATATATAGATATTTTGTAGAACTTAAATCAAACCGATAACTTGCGCCTCATCAAGAAATATGACCTCATAACAGAACGACTAATATGGCCCTATTCCACAGGACTTTGGGACAGTACATTACAAATTACAATTGAATGTTTTTGTAAAGTACACCTTGTATCTTTCTGTTCCAGCAAATGAAGGGTTCAGAACCATAGTGGGCCAAGTGCCATTTATTAAAAACGGAGAAAGCAAGGGTTAATGTCAAGTGAATGCCATAGTTTAATGAAGATTGACATATAATTTAGTTTTAATGTGTATACTTTATATTACTTGCTATATTTTTTCTAATGAATAATGGTAATAACTTCATTTTAACCCTTGTTTTCTACGGTTATGGTAAATGGCGCTTGGCCCACTATGGTTCTGAACCCTTCAAATAAAGTATAACACCATAAATTATTTGTAAATATCGTAATTTTATATGACGTATGCACAGACTTTTTTTACTAATACGTTAGGTATAGAGTAAGGTTATGTTCATCTTTCTTATTTTTAATATCTTATTTAAGGAATTGTGGCAAAATTTAATGTTACAGAAATATTTTTCTGTTATATTATCTTAAATTCTGAGAGTTTATAGTGTATTTTTGATAACAAAATCTAGGAAAAGTTTTCTTTTTGTGATGCGCTTGTCCATAATTGTTCAATTTCTCCATGGATACGATATATGTAATACAGCCCATAAAAAATGTGTCGTTTGTTTGTTTAGGACTTATATTTATTTAATTGGCAACAACTTATCTTCAGCTTGCTTGGCTTTAATAACAACTCCAGTCCACAACTGTGGAGTAACGATTAGCGCGTCTGGCCGCGAAACCAGGTGGCCCGGGTTCGATTCCCGGTCGAGGAAAGTTACCTGGTTGGTTTGTTTCCGGGTTTTTCCCTCAACCAAATATGAGCAAATGCTGGGTAACTATTGGTGCTGGACTCCGGACTCATTTCACCGGCATTATCACTTTCACCTCATTCAGACGCTAAATAACCTAAGATGTTGATAAAGCGTCGTATAATAACCTATTAAAAATAACAACTCCAGAAGGAATTTTGGTTTCAACACATCCAGACATCATTTCCAACATAACAGTACATTTATTATTACGATGTACCGAAGTACATATTATATTTCCGTGTAGAAATTCTGCGTCATCATATGATGAAGGATGAGTGGAAAGGAGAAAAATTCTCTCCGGCACCGGGATTTGAACACGGGTTTTCACCTCTACGTGCTGACGCTCTATCAACTAAGCCACACCGGATTCTCATCCCGATGTCGGATTGAATCCTCTCAGTGCAGAAATATTTGCGTTTTATTCATGAGAATATTTCGATAAATCTGGTTAAAAACTCGTTTATATTTGTGTAGGGAAAACAGTGCAACCTACCATCTGAGGTCTATTTTGTAACCATATCTTAGTCTTCTATCAATTCAGTGGCTGAGATAATAGCAATGCTCTTCAATGTTGTTTGGGAGATCTCGCTCGATTTCAGTAAATAATAAGTTTGAATCTAACAGCACAGAAATATTCACATCCGACAAATTGAGGGATGATGTTTTCTTGGGTCCTAACGTCCTGCAAATGGGGACTACTACAAATCCTTAAAGGTGAAAGTATTTCTTTAAGAGGTACCGCAATGCCCTGTTAAGGAAGAAACAGTTACTCTGATGAGTTTCTTTCAAAGCTCCAAAGATCTTTTTTCTTCTTAAGAATAGGTTCTTCGGTGAGCTCTTTGGCTTGCCTTTAACCCTTTGTTGTTCTATAGAATAAATTGTTTCTTAAACATTTCCTCGTTGAGTTTGTTTACTGCCCGTACAGGAATCGGCAAACAGTTCAGGACCAATGATTCTTTGATCTATTCTCTTCTTTATTAGGGAATCCACGATTTCATTACCTTCGTCTCGCTTATGATCCGACATAGGCTACACATCAACCGAAGTTTTTGTCCAAATGCAAGGATGTCAAAATCATGCAAACAATAACCAGACTATTCTAGACTTCATACAATTTTTCTGTAGAAGTAATAGTGTAATAAATAAAGAAGAACGGCGCACAAATGTGCATTGGTAATATTGTAACTTTTTACTTCAACACAACAATGTAACTTTTATTTTCACAATTTAATTTAAACACTCCCGTCAACAATGGGCTTTCCACTCCACACAGCAACACAATATTCGTTATTGCACTCCACAGACAACAATGACAATTCACTTGGATTATTGCGAATAACAATGTACTCCTAATCTCAACTAATGTTCACAAAGCACTATTTACAACACAAAACTGTCAGATCTCAGTTCACAGTTCGTTTGCCTTGGCTAGTTCTTCTAGCTCAGTCACTCAAGTTCACAGTATCTCGAACCCAAGAACTTCAGAGACAGTCCACTGAACTTCGAACTCAGGTCCCCCAACTGCGGTCCACGGCACTCGAACTCAGGACTTCCGGCGACAGTCCACTGGCCAGGACGCTCCCACAGCTGCGGACACACTCAAGTCGAACTCCGGTCTCGAAGCTGGCTTCACTGCTACACAAGACTGACTGGCTTGCTGTCCAAAAACTGGCAACGACTGCTACAACAACTGGCTTTCTTCGAAGGCTGCTCGCTTTTTATAAGTTAAGCCATACTTTCCAGAAACTACGATTTCGAGATCATTCTCGTTACAACAATCAGTTCGCCTGGCTTCCAGCTTCCCCCTTTTCCTCACACCACACAGCACATGCCCTAGGAAGTAGATAGATAGATAGATAAGTGCATTTATTGATGCATAATAAATTATACAAACTCATGTACACAAGATCCTTTGCACGAGCTCATACGGCCATTCGTGCTGTAACTATGCACAGTTTGAATCTTCAAAACGAAAATAATGCCTACTAATAATAAAATAGTGAAACAATAGTTATTATTATTATTACCGTTATCATTGATTACCACTATTATAACTATCTAACTTTATACCAAATTTCACAAAAATAATACAAATAAAATAGAAGGGAGATATGAAAAACAGACACGCACAGTGTCACACACACACACACACACACACACAAACACACACACACACACACACATATATATATATATATATATACATACAGTATAAACAATTCAGTTTCTTGTTGAAGCTGCACCAAATAATCCAAATAATGAATATAAAGGTAATACAGTATATAAATAAAAACACACACACGCAATAAAATACAAAAGACACAGTAAAAAAAAAACATTATCCTCTAATTCTATCATTTGCTCAATGTTAATATTACTCATTGCAACACTAATAAATCTTTCCCTTATCCCTCGGCTCCCTCCCCCTCGGCCAATTCCACCCTCAACTGTCGAACTTTTGCCAAAAATTTTCCCACACTGTCATAGGATTTAACGTTATTTAATACAGCGTATGTCGCCAAGTGCCCCCTGCTAGATGTAATGAAGGACTCTGGCAGGAATCGTTTCCTCAGAGCTTTTGTGGCTTCACACTCCGACAAAATGTGGTGTGATGTCTCGCCTCTACCGCAAAGAGGACATATTCTCGCCCCCTCTTCGTCCCTAGGAAGTAGATGCGTGCGCAACTTCATTTGCCGCGGCCAGCCACTGCCGACCTCGCCCTCCTTCTGCCGGTCGCGAGATCGAATCTCGACGTGGCTGTCACAATATATTAATTTTTGGAATAGCCCATGAGCGAGCTTGTTCTCTTCTGACACTTCCGAAGTAATTGTGTAGCTTGACTGTAATTAACATTCTAAATAGTCCGCTTAGTACCTAGTTATGCAGTATTCAGCGTATGTACAAGAGTTTTACGTGGCTGCAGCTGTTATCACCTGCCTACCATCGACCAATTAATATTGATTTTTAATCCACGTACAGATCTAGACATGCTAACCTAAAAAGCAGTTCAATTGCTTCGATGAGTATTTATGTTAGAGCATCTGTCATCCTAATATAAGTCAGTCTGTGTCATTTGCAAAATTCGGCTTCCAACTTTTTTCAATTTGACTCCTGGACAACATCTATCGAATGATGAAGGTGATTACTGGTCAATGGTCATGGTGTATAACTATAAAATGTCTTTGTGCAAGGCTCCAGTATTTACATAATGCTGTCCACAGATTTAGCACAGTACCTAATCTAAATCTACAGGGACATCATTTTATTTTTACTTCAATTTTTATTGTACCTGAGTTTTTGAATGTACTTCACTCCCACCCCTTCTACTAAGGAAGTTCCAACTCCACACAGAACCAAGACCGCAGATAGTAAGCAGTACTGAGTTACTGAGTATAGTACGTTCCAGAAATATGTTCGCGTTTTCCAGTGATGAAAGAGCTTTCAATATTGAATCATATTTTCGCACAGGTACTGTCCGTTTGCCTACGTCACATCCCGATTTCCTCCACCTGCTTCTGCTCGCCCCTCTGTAAAAGCTGGGCTGTCTTAGCTCTTTTCTGAAAACATTAATTTCTCTTAGGAATTGGACGTTTACGTAATATTATACAGCTGTTTAATTTAACTTAAATAAAAGGGCCTCGTTAAGTAATTAACTGTCACGTGATTTCCTCCCTTTCTACAATCCTGCGGCATAACTACTTGGACGGACAGTAGATAGCATGTCTGAGTAATTTTATATTTTCGGGTCGGGCAGAAGTGAAGAGTGAATTCACAGTACGTAGAGTAGGTACAGAATTATTTCAACATGAGTTACTAGTACGAAGGACGAAACTGGCAATTGGAATTAGATGCAATAGTCTATAGTGCGATAATATGCACAAAAGAACTAAAGCCTGTATCGAAATGAACGGCCACCATTTTCAAAATTGTGTTTAAATATTCATATTATGATTATTTTTCAATTTAACTTCTTTCTCTATATTGTACGCTAATGTGCTGTAGACAGTATACACTTCATAATGAATACGTTCGCATGGATAACTCACTTCGTGAATAAAAACACTTATTCTTAATAGAGTACTGTACTTTGATTAAAGAAAAACCTAATGAAAATTATCAAACTCAAAATCGCGATATTTCCTAGTTGACGTAAATGGATGAACTATTTTTCTTCCATCCTATACCTAGTAGAGTGATTTATGTTTTACGCCAGTGTCATCGAACTCCAGTCTTGGAGGGGGGAGCAAGCGGTGTTTTCGGTTCTCTAAAGGTATAGACAGGTTAATATTAAAAATGTTAGTAAAAATAAAATGATGTCCCTGTAGAATTTATTTATGCTCTGCTCTATATGCTATTCTATGTTATCTCAGCATACAAGATGGATGGTAACCTCTGCACCAAAATGTAAGAGATGATTCTACATGTTAAATACAACAAAACTTTTATTATAATTTTCCTTCGATGAAGTATAGTTAAACAAGAAAAAAATAGTATTTTCCCCGATATTTTCAGCGCTATATTCCGGTAATGGCCGAGAGAAATAGATGATTGCTTTACAAGCAGATAGGTAAAAATAATTTAAACAGTTAATGACTTAAATCTTTTTTTTTTTTTTTTTTGCAAATAAAACAGCTTAGCCATGAATTTAAACTGAATAACAGCGAAAATTGTTGAAATAAATATTGCAACGCAGCGCCGATCGCGTGTAACCGACTGAGTACAGCAGAGGGGGAGGGAAAGGTAAGCAGTGCAAGCCCAGCTTCCTTGTAGTTGCTCTTATTTATATTTTTCAAATCTATCCTCATGATCTATTACCAGTTTCATTTTGGAGCAGAGATTACCATCCATACTGAATTGGACTGATTGCATTTACTGTAATTTATTTATTTATTTATTTTGCTAATAATCGTAACATAAAATACAAAATATGCAGAGAAACTTTAGCTCGCCGCTGAAAGAGTAGAACTCGTGCTCAGGGGCGGATTCCTGAATTGAAATTAATAATTATACAATACAATTACAATTAATAATTATACAATACAATTTGCAATTATAGTATACGTGTATAAATTTAAATTTACAATTTTTCAATTTTTATAAAATCCATACATAACTTTTTAAATTTAATACCAGAACAATTCGAATTGAATAATTCTGCAGTGGTTGTGAAAAGTGACATATGTCAGTTTTCACAAATCTTTTTTGATAATTTATTGACAACTTACACTGATTTATGTCGATTTGGTTTTTTTCTGCATGAATTATTGTAATGGGAGGAATACTTATATATTTTTTCCAAGCGAACAGATCTTCCGTAAGTTGTCAATAAATTATCAAAAAAGGTTTGTGAAAACTGACTTGTGTCACTTTTCCCGAGCACTACACAAATTATCTCCAAAGAAATGGGTATTGCTTTCCCAAATAGTTTGATATGAGTCCAAGTTTTGATTTCGTGAGAAAAAATTTTAGTGTTTACGCCAGCTTTCCACGGCAGCCAGTAAATTTTGTAGATATTAAGTCTGAGAGTGTTTTGAAATTTACCATTGACAATAACAGCAATATCAAAGCATATCCAAAACTGCTACAGCTACTATCTCCATTGAGATATCCAGTAGTAAATCCACGGCTAGGCACCACAGCAATGGCGATAAAACATTTCCCTTGCGGGCAACTCCGTTCTGTGATGACCACCTGCTCCTTGCCGAACTCAGTTGTTAATTTTCGTTCAGTAATCACTGAATCATTCTAGAGACAGCATGCCCGGTCAAATCCCTCTTATGAGTGATCATATGGTAAAATTTTTGTTTATTTAATAAAACAGTAAAAATAACGTATTCTAGTGTACATTGTATAATTAATTTAAATTGTAAATATTAACAGGCCTATAGATAGATGGATTGTTATAGATAGAAAATTTTAAAAAGTACAAGTCTCCAGGTATCGATCAAATTCCAGCAGAATTAATACAAGAGGGTGGAAGCGCATTATCTAGCGAAATTTATAAACTTGTACTTGCTATTTGGAAAAAGTAAATTGTACCAGAACAATGGAAGGAGTCCATAATTGTACCTATTTTAAGAAGGTGGACAAGACTAACTGTGGTAACTTTCTAGGAATATCACTTTTGCTGACGTCGCACAAAATTTTGTCCAATATTCTTATGAGAAGATTAACTCCGTACGTAGACGAAATTATTGGGGATCATCAGTGCGGTTTTATGCGTAATAGATGAACTATTGATCAGATTTTTTGTATTCGACAGATATTGGGAAAAAAAATGGGAGTATAGGTCTCAGGGTACAGTACATCAGTTATTCATAGATTTCAAAAGTCATATGACTCGGTTAAGAGAGAAGTTTTATATAATATTCTTATTGAATTTGGTATTCCCAAGAAACTAGTTCGATTGATTAAAATGTGTCTCAGTGAAACTTACAGCAGAGTCCGTATAGGTCAGTTTCTATCTGATGCTTTTCCAATTCACTGTGGGCTAAAGCAAGGAGATGCACTATCACCTTTACTTTTTAACTTCGCTCTAGAATATGCCATTAGGAAAGTTCAGGATAACAGGCAGGGTTTGGAATTGAACGGGCTACATCAGCTGCTTGTCTATGCGGATGACGTGAATATATTAGGAGAAAATCCACAAACGATTAGGGAAAACACGGAAATTTTACTTGGAGCAAGTAAAGTGATAGGTTTGGAAGTAAATCCCGAAAAGATGAAGTATATAATTATGTCTCGTGACCAGAATATTGTACGAAATGGAAATATAAAAATTGGAGATTGATCGCTCGAAGAGGTGGAAAAATTTCAAATATCTTGGAGCAACAGTAACAAAGATAAATGATACTCGGGAGGAAATTAAACGCAGAATAAATATGGAAAATGCCTATTATTATTCGGTTGAGAAGCTTTTGTCATGTAGTCTGCTGACAAAAAAAAATGAAAGTTAGAATTTGTAAAACAGTTATATTACCGGTTGTTCTGTATGGTTGTGAAACTTGGACTCTCACTTTGAGAGAGGAACAGAGATTAAGAGTGTTCGAGAACAAGGTTCTTAGGAAAATATTTGGGGCTAAGGGGTATGAAGTTACAGGAGAATGGAGAAAGTTACACAACGCAGAACTGCACGCATTGTATTCTTCACCTGACATAATTAGGAACATTAAATCCAGATGTTTGTGATGGGCTGGGCATGTAGCACGTATGGGCGAATCCAGAAATGCTTATAGAGTGTTAGTTGGGAGACCAGAGGGAAAAAGACCTTTGTGGAGGCCGAGACGTAGGGGTCCTCACATAAGCCCGCCAATGCCGCGACAATGAAGCCCCGGGTTCATTAAAAGTCATTTGTAAGTAAGTAAATATTAGTATAATTGTTAAAGTGGTCCATGTTGTGTTTTGCTCAACTTCTCGAAACAAGAATCGCTTGAACCTGAGTCAAGTACTTCGCTTCCTAGATGCACGCTCGTCGTCTATTTAAAAACTCCAGTAAGACTTACTCTCGTAACCTCCTGGGACAAAATAGTAATAGTAGGTTTATTTTGCCTGGCAGAGTTAAGGCCATGAGGCCTTCTCTTCCACTCAACCAGGTTTCAATAATATACATGAAATACAAAATTTGATTACAAAACAACACAAAAGAAAATACCTTAGAAATTACATAACATATAGTAGAAAATTACAAAAGAAAAGATCAGTTACATAATATAAAATTACAAATAGTCAAGAGCGGTTATGTAATATATAAAATAAAGTAGAAAATTACAGTAGTCAAGATCAGTTACATAATATAAAATTACAAATAGTCAAGAGCGGTTATGTAATATATAAAATAAAGTAGAAAATTACAGTAGTCAAGATCAGTTACGTAATATAAAATTACAAATAGTCAAGAGCGGTTATGTAATATATAAAATAAAGTAGAAAATTACAGTAGTCAAGATCAGTTACGTAATATAAAATTACAAATAGTCAAGAGCGGTTATGTAATATATAAAATAAAGTAGAAAATTACAGTAGTCAAGATCAGTTACATAATATAAAATTACAAATAGTCAAGAGCGGTTATGTAATATATAAAATAAAGTAGAAAATTACAGTAGTCAAGATCAGTTACGTAATATAAAATTGCAAATAGTCAAGAGCGGTTATGTAATATATAAAATATAGTAGAAAATTACAGTAGTCAAGATCAGTTACGTAATATAAAATTACAAATAGTCAAGAGCGGTTATGTAATATATAAAATAAAGTAGAAAATTACAGTAGTCAAGATCAGTTACGTAATATAAAATTACAAATAGTCAAGAGCGGTTATGTAATATATAAAATAAAGTAGAAAATTACAGTAGTCAAGATCAGTTACATAATATAAAATTACAAATAGTCAAGAGCGGTTATGTAATATATAAAATAAAGTAGAAAATTACAGTAGTCAAGATCAGTTACGTAATATAAAATTGCAAATAGTCAAGAGCGGTTATGTAATATATAAAATATAGTAGAAAATTACAGTAGTCAAGATCAGTTACGTAATATAAAATTACAAATAGTCAAGAGCGGTTATGTAATATATAAAATAAAGTAGAAAATTACAGTAGTCAAGATCAGTTACGTAATATAAAATTACAAATAGTCAAGAGCGGTTATGTAATATATAAAATAAAGTAGAAAATTACAGTAGTCAAGATCAGTTACATAATATAAAATTACAAATAGTCAAGAGCGGTTATGTAATATATAAAATAAAGTAGAAAATTACAGTAGTCAAGATCAGTTACGTAATATAAAATTGCAAATAGTCAAGAGCGGTTATGTAATATATAAAATATAGTAGAAAATTACAGTAGTCAAGATCAGTTACGTAATATAAAATTGCAAATAGTCAAGAGCGGTTATGTAATATATAAAATATAGTAGAAAATTACAGTAGTCAAGATCAGTTACGTAATATAAAATTACAAATAGTCAAGAGCGGTTATGTAATATGTAAAATATAGTAGAAAATTACAGTAGTCAAGATCAGTTTCGTAATATAAAATTACAAATAGTCAAGAGCGGTTATGTAATATATAAAATATAGTAGAAAATTACAGTAGTCAAGATCGTAATATAAAATTGCAAATAGTCAAGAGCGGTTATGTAATATATAAAATATAGTAGAAAATTACAGTAGTCAAGATCAGTTACGTAATATAAAATTACAAATAGTCAAGAGCGGTTATGTAATATGTAAAATATAGTAGAAAATTACAGTAGTCAAGATAAGTTTCGTAATATAAAATTACAAATAGTCAAGAGCGGTTATGTAATATATAAAATATAGTAGAAAATTACTCATAATCAAAATCAGTTACATAACATAAGGGGAATATACACACTCACACACACACACACAATAGATAATAAAAAAGAAAAGAAAAAAAAAAGAAGAAGAGAGAGGAGAAAAAATAAAAACTTGGTTATTTAAGACTATTTAGAAACTTCCGCAAGAGTCTAGTTCTGTTCAATAAAATCATTTCTAAGTAGAGTGTGCTTAAAAGATTTTAGACTCCGACTGCTCCTGATTTCCTGTTGATGATTATGATGACTGTTGCTGTCATATTTCGCTAATTATAGCGATTTATTCTCCACGACCGTTATTTTTTTCCATTGAGTCTGTAAATTTAGTTCTGAGCACTGTTGAAAGTGATTTGACTACATAAACACACAAAACGAAGAGGTCGTATTTGCGTGTGCATCATATCAGTTGCATTAGTTGTGAACTCAAATGCTAGTTTGGAAGTAATCAAGATCGAAGTTGCAAATTTTTATTTATGAGGTCCTGCTGAGTGGCCATCAAACATTGTGTAAACAGTATACAATTAGCCCTGTTCAACTCCCATCGCAGGCTATTGCGCATTGTATGCTCAGGTCTAATTGCTTTAGTGAACGTCTCCATTTGCATGGCATTACGCGGGCCCTGAATCTCATTAATTAACATGTCTGCACAGCGATACACGACATCCTATCAACTTGTTTACTGTGGCGATTTAAATCACTTTGGCCACTAATTATTTTTCAAGCGCATTTATTAATAATTTACCTCCTCATTTGCTACTAAAAGAGCGAATGCAACGAATAACAGATCGATGTAGCAGGTTTCTCGTTTTAAAATAAAATGAGACGCGTTCGTAGAATGAGATCATAGTGGAACATTCATTTCATATGAACATTAATAATAATAATAATAATAATAATAATAATAATAATAATAATTTTATTTATTTTATTTATTTATTTATTTATTTAATGTGCTGTACAACAGCCAGTGGCCAATTACAGTTCAGCACAAATATAACAAAAACATAAAACAAAAATAATTATTACACATAAATATAATTACAATTAATTACAATAATGACGATGAATGGATAACTAAGAATACTATGAGACAATGTTAATTGAGTATAATGCCTAAAATAATACATAAATGATAAATCGTTGCCAAGAGCAAACAAAGTCTATACATTGAAGGGATCGAATTCGCAGCCATGCATGTTGGCATTTTTAATGCATCTGGAGACTGGTGAAAGAAATTTCGAATTTCTAATATAGAAAAGTTTGTGGGCTCTCATATCTTTTGTTGGAATACGTAAGGTAATATTGTTTAAGAAAGAGTCACAGGATATATCACCTTTGAGGACTTTACAAAAGAACAGATAATCTAGCTCATGGCGTCTAGCATATAGATTTTGACAATTAAAATATTCACATTTTCTCTCATAACTATACCCGAAATTAATGGGCAGAAATCTGAATGAACATAAGGATATAAATTTTCTTTGTATATTTTCTAATTTAGCCGAGTCCGTAGTTGTAATCGAGTTCCAAACTACAGATGCATATTCGAGTTTCGATCGCACCAATGTATAGTATAGCATTAAAAGAGAATCGGGCGTGGAAAAAGAATAAGTTATTGACCGTATTATTCCTAGCATTCTGATTGCGTGATTGTAAATGTAATAAACGTGACTATGAAAATACAATTTACTGTCAAAGATTATTCCCAAATCTTTTACGCAATCCGTTCTGTTAATTAGTACATTATTTAGATAATAATTAAATTTCAGTGAAGAAGTTTTTCTAGAGAAGGTTATTACATTAGTTTTGGATACGTTAATTTTCATACCATAATAATAATAATAATAATAATAATAATAATAATAATAATAATAATGGCTTTATTTAACCTGGCAGAGTTAAGGCCGTGAGGCCTTCTCTTACACTCAACCAGGATTAAAACTTGCTTACACATTAAATACTTAGAAGGTCGAAATACAACAGTGTTCATAAGTTAAGATTTAAAATAATTGAGATAATTATTACAGTTGTCTGAACACTATTTATTGATAAAATAATTAAATAAAATAAATAAAATTGGTTAGAAACCATATATGTTTCGGAGGCTGTGCTCCCCCATCATCAGTGGTTGTACCACGACTATGGTGTAGATGTTCTACCGCGTGTCGTATCTTAAAGAGGACTGTTGCTTAGACAGTTGAACATAAAACTGGATCGGAATTACGTAATTACATACTGATACACTTTAGGTACATAATGAGATCAAAAGAGGTAGTTACATAAAAATTTACCTCATAAAATAAAAATAAACATAGTGGAATACATATTAATGTTGTTAGAATCAAATACGAATCACATAAAAAACAGAAGCCTATAATTCAATAAAAAAATGTACACAGTAAAAATAAAAATAAACACATTAGTGTACATATTAGTATTAGATTACAATTAAGTAGGATTTCCATAATTAAACCAGAAACCGACAATTGAATAAAATGTACACAAAAATATATTAATAATAAAAAACAACAACACAGTGGGATACATATTGGTATTAAGTGATAAATAAACACGATTTAGATAATAAAAATAAGAAGCAAAAAAATTAAAAAATAAAGATAAATAAATACAGTGGAACACATTCCATTAAATATTTGCAACGCGTTAGGTCTGGCAACTCATCATAAGACATTTTTCTAATTTACATTTAAAGGAAATTAAAGTTCGGCAGCCCTTGACTTCAGGCGGCAGAGAATTCCAGTGACGAGAAGTAGCAACAGTGAAAGATGAAGAGTAAAGAGATGATGTGTGCAGTGGTATTTCTAGCGTGTTATCATATTGTGACCGAGTATTTAAGTTATGATACCGAGAAAGACTGTGGAATCGGACAGATAAGTAAGAGGGAGTAGAAGTGTGCAAAATTCTGTATAAGAGAGAAAGGGAATGTAACTTTCTCCTCTCATTTAACCTGAGCCACAATAATGTATCGAAAGAAGGCGAAATGTGATCGTAGTAGCGGACATTACAAATGAAACGAACACACGCATTATGAACACGTTGCAGTTTCTGGGATAAATCCACCCTGAGATCACTGAATAAAGCGTCACAATAATCGAAATGAGGCATAATAAGAGTCTGTACATGCGTCTGCTTTAATTTAGCTGGATAGTGGTACAATCTTTTTAACGAGTGAAGAGTGGAAAATACTTCCTTGCATGATACATTAATACGTTCTCAGTCAATAAATTAGTATTAAATTGTAACAAAACTAACATAATCCAATTTAAATCCTGTCCAAATTCAACGTCGCACATTTCTAGCGCAATAATTAATAATAGATCCCTATTAGAAACAACAACAACCAAATTTCCTGGCTTAAAAATCGATAATGTGTTAAATTGGAAAAATCATATTAAAGAAATTACCCCCAAACTAAATTCAGCTTGTTTTGCTATTAGATCTATGCAAAAGATAGTAAATATCAATACCTTAAAAACAATATACTTTGCATACTTCCACTCAGTAATGAGTTTTGGAATAATATTCTGGGGAAATTCCACAGATAGTAACAGAATATTTCTATTACAAATAAAGAGTAATTAGAATAATAGTAGGTGCCAAATCTAGGGAATCGTGTAGGGCTATTTTAAAAAAACTACAAATAATCCCCATGGCTTGTCAGTATACCTATCTTTTCATTAATAATCTTCCTCGTATGTAATCGTGAAAACTTTGTAACTAATTCAACAGTTCATAGCATAAATACACGTCAAAAAATGACTTTCATTCTCTATCGGCAAGTCTATCATGCTATCAAAAAGTAGTGCGTGATATGGCAGTAAAAATTTTTAATAGCCTCCCTATCGATATAAAAAATGAAACTCAAAACATAAGATCATTTAGGGGCAAATTAAAGAAGTACCTAATTTCTCACGCCTTCTATTCTGTAGGTGAATTCATGACATTCAATAACGCTTCATGAAATTGATACTAAAACTTTGTGTTGTACTAGTAGACTATGTTGTAAATCTCTTCTGCATATATTTGATCTAGACTGTGACTATAAATTAATACTTTATATTAGGATTAAGTTTTTTTACTTGTTCCATATTCTAGCTGTAATAAATACAATACAATACAATACAATCTCTCACTAGTAACATATTTCACTGATCAGACTAGATATGTACCAACAAATATATTTGATATTTCTGCAATTTCAAGATATGTAATGCTACACCAATAAGTACCAAAGATAAAATTATAACAATATTAGTTTCAAGAAAAATAATAGGGTTTTTACAGATAATTCGAAAGGTGGAAGAAGCAACTAAATAGTGGAAACATTCGGTTAATTATAGAAATTGAAGGCAAAATTGTATGGATACGTAAAAAAAATCCCCCCCATAAGACATGAAAATGCAGATCCAAGACAAATTGGTGATGAACGATTGTGAGAGAAATGAATCACTGTGAGAGAAATGGAGGAAATTTCTAGCGCAGTAATTAATAATAGATCCCTATTAGAAACAACAACAACAACCAAATTTCTTTGCTTGAAAATCGATAATGTGTTAAATTAGAATAATCATATTAAAGATCTATTATCTTGATCTATTGCATAGATCTAATAGCAAAACAAGCTGAACTTAGTTTGGGGGTAAATTCTTTAATATGATTTTTCTAATTTAACACATTATCGATTTTCAAGCAAAGAAATTTGGATGTTGTTGTTTCTAATAGGGATCTATTATTAATTACAGCCCCTGTAATGAGGATAAATGTAATGAAAGTGATAAATTAAACCTTAAAAAACAAAAGAATACGTTTCGGTGAATTTATTATATGTGTATTTCATGTGTGTAACACCCAATCGAATTGTCTCGTACATGCAGAATATGAACAGAAGAAAATCTTCCCACAAAAGCACGCGCGTACATTAAAACAGCCTTCCTGATGTTACTGATGCAGAAAACACACACTTACGTTAAATTTCATAAGTTAGGAAATTCTCTTTGTACTCGCTATGAATGATGAATTGTAATGGAAATTTTATGAAATACAAAAAATGTATTGAACTATTACGATCCAGTAAATACTGCCTTAACTCTTATTTGCTGTTTTCAAGTCTTCAAGTTAAAAGTTTCTTCTGTACAACAGTGTGTGGTCGCCCGCGGAACTGTGTAAATTACAGTCAACAAGATCACCACCTCAAACATCAGGTAGCTCCCATGTAAACAGAGCCCAAGATTGCGTCTAATATACGCTCCAGGGGCGTGCTCTAATAACCATAAACACTTCTGTACTGTAGTGGTAAGACATGTGCTAACTAGCTTCCCGATGTTCGGGAGAGTTTCCAGAATGGAAATTTTGTTTGATCCGACAAAGCTGTTTACAATGTCTTACTTCCTTGCGTGAAAATCTCTGCAGAATCTACTGTACTTTTAATTTAATTCTTGTTAACTTTATTCGCACATTAAACCTTCAATATTTGCGTGATATTTTTACATGGCAGTAGTCGCGTGAATTGCAATAGTAATCAATAGGAATTAATCATTAAAACATGACTAGTAATGCAAAATAAATTTTCAATCCACTATCGTGTGTTGTTTAGTCAGCTGTCCGAAGACAGGTCTGAACCTCACAAGTGATACCAAGAAGGCACCATTTATGAGGCAACTAGGTTAGGAGTTAATGGAGTAAGGTGGCCAGTTCCTTTCCCCCTCCATTGCATACATCGCCGACTAGCTACATATTACACTAGTCAGACTTGAGATGAATACAGACAGTTGTTCTTCCTCTGGCACATATCGTAAACTAAGATGTACTGCCTGATAATAGATGTACATATCAGCCAGAACCTCAATCAGAGAATACCATCATGTGTATTTATTATTATGTCTGAAAGTCATATGGCATTGCTATAAATATATTAATTCATGTTCTTCCTGTCACGCATGCTGTCCGGGTTCGAGTCCCTGTCACATCTAATAAGAATAATTATTTATTTATTTAATCTGGCAGAGCTAAGGCCAGTAGGCCTTCTCTTCCGCCCAGCCAGACTCTAATTCTAATTGAATACAATTGCTTACATAGTTATTACATTAATATCTAGATCATAAAACAACATGAAAGTAAATAATGAAAGTTGGATAAGTAATGTTAGTGTGACAATAATAAACATTGGTAAGAAATATTTATAATAATAATAACAATAATAATAATAATAATAATAATAATAATAATAGTAATAACAATAATAGACCTAATAATAATGAGATAATTTATAAATTTATCTGTGATATATATAACCATTAAACATTGAGAAACATGAAACAGCTATTATTGCTAACAAGAATTGTTAGAAAAATATTTCGTTAGTCTATTCTTAAATTGGTTTGATGTCTGACAGTCCCTGACATTACTCGGTAGGGAATTCCTAAGCCGAGGAAAAGCCACAGTGAAAGAAGATGAATATGAGGATGTTCGGTAGGAGGGAATGGATAATATTGAGAAGTTGTTATCGTGTGTCTAGGTTATGATGGGTGGATAAATTTTGAAAACAAGACGCAAGATAGACAGGAGTGGAGAAATGCAACATCTAGGGTTTGTCATTGATCCCATTGTACATAGCACTACTACCAGCAACTAATGACCACATACCACTGTTTTCAAGTTCGGTGGCGGCCCGCAGCCGACTGTACAAGCCTGAAATATGGGAAAGAAAGGATGATGATAATGATGATGATGATGATGATGATGATGATGAAAGAGGAGAAGTGTAATTATGATGGCGAAATGAGTCCTAGGACCAATGCCGAAAGTTACCCAGTAATTCCGCTTCAATTCGTTTGGGGAAAAATCGGGAAAACTTCAACTAGGTAACTTGTTCCAACCAGGATTTGAACCCGGGACCGTTACCCCACAGCGGTGGACGTATCACAATCATTACCACCCTGAGATAACACAGTAAAAAACATATTTGTCCTAATTGATAAAGAAAGCTCACAATTGTAATCCACTCAAAACTAATTCAAAATAAAACTGTTACCAATTTATTCCAGTGCATGCGAACACATTGGAAGTGTGAAGTGCAATGTTATAGAAAGGTACACGAGAATCTGCACGATTGGTGACGGTTGCGTGAAGATGACACAAAAATAAATATGAGTAGATTACTAATGTACACTGCCCGACTTCTGGAGGTTTAATTACTGATTACGCTAATCTAACAAAATCTTCGTTCGATATTTTTGTGGTATTTTCACACCGTTTCTGTCTTTACAAGTGATATGATAGTAAGCTGTAATTCTGTATCGTCTTCTGGAGTAGAAACTAGGAACTGTAGGACGTATAAAAACGATCAGTTGAGAATTTGTCTTAAGATATAATCGTTAGAACATTGTAAATACATTTTACTTGCCACAATCTAAGTAGGCTATAGATTCCTCAGTTTTATTTCTAGATATTATGGAAGTTATGTTTCCGTCTTAAATAACAAAATGTAAACACATTGTTTTAAGTTCAACAATAAAATTTCTTACTTACTTACAAATGGCTTTTAAGGAACCCGCAAGGTTCATTGCCGCCCTCACATAAGCCCGCCATCGGTCCCTATCCTGTGCAAGATTAATCCAGTCTCTATCATCATATCCCACCTACCTCAAATCCATTTTGATATTATCCTTCCATCTACGTCTCGGACCCTTCAAAGGTCTTTTTCCCTTCGACCTCTCAACTAACACTCTATAAGCATTTCTGGATTCGCCCATACGTGCTACATGCCCTGCCCATCTCAAACGTCTGTATTTAATGTTCCTAATTATGTTAGGTGAAGAATACAATGTGTGCAGTTCTGTGTTGTGTAACTTTCTCCATTCTCCTGTCACTTCATCCCTCTTAGCCCCAAATATTTTCCTAAGCACCTTCTTCTCAAATACCCTTAACCTCTGTTCCTCTCTCAAAGTGAGTGTCCAAATTTCACAACCATACAGAATAACCGGTAATATAACTGTTTTATAAATTCAAAATTTCAGATTTTTTTACAGCAGACTGGATTACAAAAGCTTCTCAACCGAATAATAACAGTGTCATTTATATTGGTTACAGTTGCTCCAAGATATTTGAATTTTTCTACCTCTTCTGCACTATTTATTATAGATGAAACTTTCTCTACTGACTGCTTTAATACAGGTGAATAACACAATGTTTCATAATGAGTCGGTATCCTCAATGTAGCATCCCCTTTACTATTCACCACTCTCAACTCTCCTCGAAATCCTAACCGACGAATAGAGACACTGCTATTTCGTGTCTACAGTAAATTACAAATCCATGCTCCGTGCCTCGTAGAGTAAATGCTTCATAATTAATTATTTTTTCTTTATGCCTTCTGCTACGTTATTTTATCTCATCATATTTTTATTTTCAAATTATATGTCTCTTCAATGACAGAGACATCGGAACTTAAGAACTTCATCAAGAGTCTTGGTGCTTGTAGGCTATACCTTCAATCAATCGACATTTTTTTTTCAAAAGCGAGATGTGTGTGTCTCTTCACATTTCATCGCTTTGAGTTTCCCTCCTTTTTCCACTGCCATTCAATATATTCAAGTATTAAGACTCCGAGATGCGAACTACATTCCATTTTAAATGACAATCATGTGCATGATGAAGTTTTTCCTATTTGTAACTTATGTCCCCAGTATTCCATAATAATAATAATATACCGTTCACATGCGTTACCATAGCAACGCACTAGCGCCATGCATTCATACCTGATGAAACTCATCGAACATCTGCGAATCGCCTGCATATAACAGAGAATTCGCGCTCGATCAAACCATTACCAATGAAATCTGTTTAAATTCCCACGTAATTATTTTTAATTACTTGTGCCCAGCGATAAATTTCCTGCAGTTCTTTGACATCATATTTACTGATGCTTTCAGCAACACATGTGGCTAAGCTCATACTAATATACAGGGTAAATCGTAACTAATGTCATTAATTTCAGAGGGTTATTCTTTGAGATAATATCAAACAAAGAAGTTTGATACAGTTTTGCTCATTTTTTCTTCCTTTTAGAGATAAAAATTGTTTTATATGAAATATTTCACAGCGAAATTGATTTAATTCCCAATATGCTCAATCAATTTAAGAGAACATGATGCTATGATAATAGATTATTAACTAATTTTAGTTTAGTCCTTTAAATGAGCAGAAATTTGATCCATACAAATGTAGGATTTGAAAATTCGTTTTCAGAACGAAAAGTTACATTTGTTCAGATCAAATTTTTACACATTTAAAGGACTAAACTAAAATTTCTTTGTAGAACGAAAAGTTAGATTCGTGCAGATCAAATTTATATATATAATTTGAACTGGTAATGGGAATTACGGGAAAACGGCTGAACGGATTTTAATAAATGACCCCTCATTTTGAAGCTTGGAACTCATTGTTTTTCAGAAAAATAGTAGTTTTCAGTGAAATATTAATCTTCCTACATAATTTTCCTATTTTCCAAAATTCATCTTTCGTCAGTTTGAGAACTAATTGCATTTCAGAAAAAAACAAAACACACACTACAATAATCAATACGCTATTACACGAAGGCCTGCAGGACTGTCGACATATGTAGAGCTCAAATTCAATTGGTTATTAAAAACTTTAAGAATTACTAAAAATAATTCACAGGTCTGATTCTGCGGTTTGTAATTTTCTGAGTACAGCTGTATATTAGATAGTAAAATCCACAAAACTTGAGGTGGTTTGATGACATTATTACCATTATAAATGAAATATTATTATAGTTAATGCCATGCTGTGACTATTTTTCATTAATTATACATATTAATGCTATATTGATGATATGAAAGTGAAACGTTTTGGGGTTATATAAGTAGATGTAGAGAAGAACTTAAATTAAATCTTCATTTCTATAATTTACTGAGTGGCGGCTGTATAGTATATATAAATACAAAACTTACGTAAGATAATAATATTGTTATTAAAATTCAAATATTTTTATAGTTATTAATCAAGTGGGGTTGGGTCTTTTTCATATAGGCCTACTTAATGGCGGTGTGGTGTAAGTATTTATACTGTATGCGTCATTCTCTTCAGTATTGGCTCGAGAGAGCGCAAAAATTACAGTTCCTAAGGAAAGACCAAAAGGTATTACTTACTGATAAAATAAGAGGCCTACAAAATTTTGTAATCTCCCGATCATTTGAGCAAGATCTCTTAGTAGGATGAAATGATTTTACCCTCTACATTTCAAGCTCTACATGCAGTAGCTATACCAAGATGCTATGTCTATTGTTCGAAAGCATAGTAAACCTGACATTTCTTTTAACTTTCACCTACAATCCACAATGACCTATGGACTTAGTCTCTTTTAACAATAACTGATTCATATAATATAACAGAGAAAGAAGAGAAATATACAAAAGTTAGGAAAGGAGTAAAATAGAAGAGGAAGAAGGAATGGGGCAGTTCTGTCCACTAGGCGAGTTCCCTCGAAGCTGGCGTGACCTGAGTTTCGTGGGTGGAGGGCAATCCAGCCATTTCACGAGACTGCATGAACTATGCCTTTCGTGGGCTTTATTTGTTTTTCCACGCGAATGTTGAGAACTATTTGAAATTGAGCACGAACGCCTCTTCAAGTCGTTGTCCATTTGCAATTCATCAGGATTACTGCTCAATGCGGGATTGTTATTGTAAAGCGAGAACTGTAAAACTGTGGCGTTCTAAATCATTCTAAGTGCTCCATTATAATTCTAAATATAGATAAGAAGAATCACGATAAGTCTCGTGCTGAGATATTCTTATTTTTGTTGGCAGAAACGTACGAAAAATATTAAAACTTGCATATCCAATGTTAACTTCACTTCTATTCCTTGATTGAAGTTAGTCGAATACCATGTCTTAGTGTACAGCAGTGGCAAAAAAAAAACCGGACCGCTCCTTGTGGCTGATTTCAGACTCTTGTTCACTCCAGACCACGATATACTGGTAACTAAGAATTTCGTGGTTCGATCCTGCCTGGGAATGAAATTTTTTTTGTTCCTTATTCAAATTTATTCCCAATACTTTTCGATTGCTGGTGAAATTCATGTTCTGGGAATAATAAGTTAATTAAGTAGTAAAATATCGCTGCTGATTGTATGATTAAAATGACATATTTATGTAAGTTTCTTCAGTACTTGACAGGCAAAACAACTTAAGTCCAGGACTAAAGTCGGTTTACCCCTTAACATAACATTCTGCTGCTAAGAAAAACTATACTGTACAAAAGTCGTGGATTAAAGTCGTTCTGATACTAAACGATGGCCCTTGCACACAGTAACATAATCATGCTGTCAACTCAAAACCCCCAAAATGTGGACTTAAGTCGTTTTGCAAATTCACCATTCAATTCTTAGTCTGATTAAATTGAAATTGAGTAATATTATTATAGTAACTAGCCGTACCCGTGCGCTCCGCTGCACCCGTTAGAAATAAATATAAAGTAATTACATAATTAAAATAGGACATTTGATCCAGGGAACATTCGTGTTTGATAGAAGGATAAATCGTTTAATATGTTACTTAATTGAAATTGTATTTAAATAATTAAAATGCGGTTATTTTGGTCCAGAGAGCAATCATTTGGTGCAATAACAATTCCTTTAAGATGTTTCTTAATTGTTATTACATGCAACCATAGTTTAATGAAGATTGACATATCATTTAGTTTTATTGTGTATACTTTATATTACTTGCTATATGTTTCAGAAGTTACTGTAATAACATTCTAGAATTATGTCCATGTAGAAAAACTACATTTTGCAACGGTGAAATAATAATTAAATAATTAATTAGTTTCCGATATTACTTCATACAAACACAGAAACATTCTCTGTAGGCTATGTTTAATAGCTTTCGATTGTTGTTGTCTAAGGCCCCTCATAGACGAAGTCATTTGTTTTTATTTCAGTACAGCGCCTTAGATGGCGTTGTTATTGTAATTTTAAAACTCATTTATCTCATTAAATATCAGTCCTATCAAAATTTTGTATAGAATACAACTTATCGGAAATTATTTTTAAAGAAAGTTTTGTTATGTAATATTTTTCATGAAAATTAATAATAAGGGAGATATTTCCATTTATTTAATTCAAGCCCCCTTATAACCCCCTTTTTAAATAAAGTATTTTGAATTCCATATAGCCTAAAATCTAAGTTACAACGAACTTAATTTATATGCCAATTTTCATATAAATCGGTTCAGCCATTATCGCGTGAAAAGGTAACAAACCTCCAGACAGACAGACAGACAGACAAAAATTTCAAAAAAGCGATTTTCGGTTTTATAATGGTTTATTATACATGTTAACACCAATTATTTTTGGAAAATCGAAAATTACCAGAAAAATTTTGGCTACAGATTTATTATTAGTATAGATTACTGTCAATTGATAATAAAAATTTTAAGAAAATCTGTCAAAAAATGTGGAAGATTAAAAAATTCACTTCCCGGCTCCCTTAACTAAAAATAAAACACCGAATTGTGGAATATTCTGATGTGATGGGCAAAAACTAAGTATATTTTCGTAATCAGCACACAAAAGTCGATAAGAGACGCTATTTAGTTTCAATTGATAGAAAATCATGCTGCACGGTGTGATCATAATTGCACATATAGGGGCTATCTCGGTCTGCTGTTAATGCAGCCCACATCAGTCCGCAAGCTTCACTCTGCGTCTTGCGGGTGGTCCAGTTTACGGCGCAGTCAGTCTTATCAGTGACGTGGAGTGCTGGATTATTCCGTGTCAGACGCCGTAACAAAGCCAGCGGCGCGGTCCCTGGGCACACCCAGCCGCCTGCATTTCGAGATAAGTTCGGGTTATTAAAAGCAAAAACCCGTGGCATTCCAGCATGCTGGACATCGCATTAAAAGGAACAGCTACACAACCCTGTCTCGGTGATCCCGAATTGTTGCCGGCGAAATATTAGGGCCTACTTTTATGATTGCAATTCATGGAAAAATAAAAAATTAATACTAACAAGAAAAACAATAACAACTTTCCACTAAATTCGTCGCGATACAAAGAAAGAGATAAGAAATTGATTTTTCTATCATTTCCGAACGATAAGTTGCAAAACTTAAAGTTTTCAACACATTTAAATTACTTTTCAAGGTTCAAATTTCGCATAGTCTGTGTTAACTCAATACAGAAACAATATAACTTATTTTATGCTCCACCATGCCGAAATCTAGTAATTATACACCTGGTAGCAGCCTTTTAATGGACCTCATTAAAGTACACCTATTCATTAAAGTTCAGGTGTTCCACCAATCAGAAAATACCATTGTAGCAATATGAAAGCGCAAGTATCGATTATTCTCGGATATGCAATCGAAAGACAACTAGTTCTGTTACTATAATAATTAGCGTTACTTGTAAATAATATTCAAATAAATTCAATTTGTCATCTCGTTTTTCAATGTCTAATTCAATTTCAGGTTATATCAAGATTAATGTTTATTTTACTCTAGATTTTAACAAGGTCAATGTCGACATTTGTTTCTCGGAAAAATTCAATACTTTCGCGTCTGCGCACATCTCACAATTTACGAGGTATTGCACAAGGTTAGTTCCGCTCCTCAGTCAGATAAGAATAACATGAATACTTACGAATAATTTCAAGTTAGAAATATGGTCGAGCATAAAAAGTCGTATGAAACTTGACTATAATGATAATTAAGACGCTCGTATGAAAATTATGGGATGATAATATGAAAATGAATTTGAGGCAGGTGGGACTGGATAAACCTTGCTGAGGATAGGGACCCATGGCGGGCTTATGTGAGGGCGACAATGACCTTCAGAGTTCTGTAAATAAAGACAGTAGTCTGTTAGCTAGAGCAAATAAACTGCAAACATTTGTTAATAGAAGTTTACGAAGAATTTTAAAAATTAGATGGCCAGATATAATCACAAACTCAGAACTATGGAAGACAACAAATCAGAAATAAATCACAATAGAAATCAAAAGACGAAAGTGGAATTGGATAGGGCACAAAATCACGAAAGAAGATGGAGCAGTAGAAAGAATGGCTTTGGATTGGAACCCCCAGGGTAGTAGAACAAGAGGAAGGCCAAAAAATACATGGAAGAGAACAGTTTTGGAGGAAATTGCTAGGGAGGGGAAAACATGGAGCGAAGTGAAGAAGTTGGCTACAAATAGGGTCCGATGGAGGCACTTTGTAAATGCCCTATGCTTCTCATGAGGTGATACAGGAGTTTGATTGATTTGATGTTAACTCAATACAGAAACAATGTAACTTATTTACTAAAAACAAGCAATGGCACACAGCTTACATTATGCATTCGAGAATAAGGTGCTTAGAAAAATATTTGGAGCCAAGGGGGTTGAAGTTACAGGAGAATGGAGGAAGTTACACAACACAGAACTGCACGCATTGTATTCTTCACCTGACATAATTAGGACCATTAAATCCAGACGTTTGAGATGAGCAGGGCATGTAGCACGCAAATAATGCCCATGGCTTGTCAGTATATATTTTCGTTAATAATCTTTCTCTTATGTAATCGTGAAAACTTTGTAACTAATTCAACAGTTCATAGCATAAATACACGTCAAAAAATGACTTTCATACTCCATCGGCAAGTCTATCGTGCTATCAAAAAGGAGTGCGTTATATGGCAGTAAAAATTTTTAATAGCCTCCCTATCGATATAAAAATGAAACTCAAAACATAAGATTATTTAGGGCCAAATTAAAGAAGTATCTAATGTCTCACGCCTTCTATTCTGTAGGTGAATTCATGACATTCAATAACACTTCATGAAATTGATACTAAAACTATGTGTTGTACTAGTAGACTATATTGTAAATCTCTTCTGTATATATTTCATCTAGACTGTGACTATAAATTAAGATGTTATAATAGTATTAAGTTTTTTGACTTGTTCCATATTCTAGCTGTAAAGAAATGTATGAATACCGTGGAATTTTAATAAATACAATACAATACAATGGGCGAATCCAGACCTGCGTTTAGATTGTTAGTTGGGAGACCTGAGGGGAAAATATCTTTGGGGAGACCGAGATGTGTATGGGATGGTAATATGAAAATGAATTTGAGGGAGGTGGGATATAAAGGTACGGACTGGATAAATCTTGCTGAGGATAGGGACTCATAGCGAGCTTATGTGAGGGCGACAATGAACTTCAGAGTTCTGTAAATAAATGCAGTAGTCTATTAGCTAGAGTGCTGGGCATTTAATCACGTAGATCGGGTTCGATCCCCGGTATACCTTCGATTTATAGCTTGTTTTGGACGAGCCTGTGGACCAGGTATCAAAGGAAGGTCCGGTTTCCCTGTGGTATCCCAACAAATCTTCATCTCATCTCATAATATCGCGGATGTAACGTAGACCAGCCTGTTATGGTGCATTCCGGGCAACGACTCTGTCGGTAAATTGGTTTGCACACTTACTTTCATATGGATGAATGACGAACAATCAAGTATCCGCCGTTAGTTTAAAAAAATTAAATTAATATCACTAACAACTTAAATATTCAAGACCGTACAGAAATGATGTAATTTGTTTTTACACAAGTACATCTAATATTGAATTTTGAGATCTCAAATTTACGCTTTTGTTGTGATAAATTGATGTATTTGGCTTGGAAAGGGTTTTTACCCTTATCATTAAATTATTTACTGTTTTTCTCGGGAATCAAGATTTATTTATTTTTGTGTTTGGTTTAAGTGTATTAACGGAAGCATCAATAAAGTACTTTATTGTACAATCTCTAGCATCATCAACTCTACTATTTCTAATTATTAGAAAATCAATAATTGAAGAATTATATACATTTTCTAATAATTACTTATCAATAATTATTAATACACCCTTATTATTAAAAAGTGGTGCTGCTCCATTTCATTGATGGTTTCCAAGTATTATGGAAGGATTAAGATGAAACGCATAAGTTAAGAATATGAGCAACGTCTGCAATTAATTTTTTTAGTTGGTTATTTAACGACGCTGTATCAACTACTAGGTTATTTATTGTCGATGAGATAGGTGATAGCGAGATAGTATTTGGCGAGATGAGGCCGAGGATTCGCCATAGATTACCTGGAATTCACCTCACGGTTGGGGAAAACCTCGGAAAAAACCCAACCAGGTAATCAACCCAAGCGGGGATCGAACCCGCCCCCGAGCGCACCTTCAAACCGGCAGGCAAGCGCCTTAACCGACTGAGCCACGCCGGTGGCTCCTGCAATTAAAATTCCTCTCTATGTGGCGATGATACACCAATTAAAGTTATGAATGCCGGTTATAAAATAATTTCTCCTCCTTCAGGCTATTTATGCGATTTATGATTGCAATATGGCATTTTCACAGCAAGTCTAAAAAATTCAATGCCAATATACAAAAGGGAGATGAATCAATAGTAAATAATTATACACACATACACCTATAGTCCCGTCTCTCTAATTTCCGGCAGCCAATCACGTTGCAGGTCGGCTACATTTAAACGTGTGCGTCTTGTGATTCGCTGATGAAGACGTTATTCATTTCTTAAGGCTCGATAAATACTGAATATAATCGCCCGCCATTTTGGCTCTTTCGTTGGCGTTCGCAGAAAGCACACGAGGACGTTATTTGCCGCTCAATTATTTGCTGAATTACAGTGCGTTTGATTTATTATCATAGGAGCTACGACATGATAATGTTTAACGGTGTGGCAAATAGATTCCTCGTCTGGTAGCTCGGCAACGAAAGAACAAAAATGGCGAACGATACTACCTACCTAGACTTTATAGAGCCTTCACTTCCTAAGACGTAAGCAAAGAGGAGGAGTCACGCCGGGAATAACAGCGTCGCGACTATAGTACCAGTATTTTCCAATTTTTGGGAAAACTTATATCAACATTTGGAATCTAATAATACACCAGTTTTATTGGTTTTAAAACAAAAACGTGAACACAGATTGGACCTTGTTTATTCGTGAACGACATCTGAAATTATATTTTGGAGAACTATTTTGCGCTTTAGCTACAGAATTTGACTTTGTAATTAAATTATACGGTATTAAAAGTAATACGTTAGGTGGGGGAATTGGATTGGATTGGAGTGGGTTGGATTGGATTAGAATGAGTTGGAATGGATTGTTGTGGATTGGGATGAATGGGTATAGATATCTAAGGGTAAAGGGACGGACAGTCAAATGAAAGGTGATACAATCTAAAACCTTTGAAACATGAGAAATGAATACAACATACTTCAGCATTATTGTTCAATTAATACAATTCGTATATATCGCAACTAACATTTTTCATTGTGTTATAGCCATACACTGAGCATTAAGGATTCCTAGAACATACACGTTATCTGTCATTAGAAGCAGTAAAATTTTATTGGACATAGGGTTTCAAATATATTCATTATTGATGTTAATGAAGTCTGTAAAATAGCATTTTGCTGTTCACACAATATCACGTTTATCAGCAGAATATACTTCCGTATTATAGGGCCTATAATATCCTTTTGTTTGGTAATTTCATGAAATTTAATGGGAAAGATAATTGCGCTACTAGTGACAAATAAGCTATTTATTTTACACGACCTATATTCCTCCATAATAAGCGTGTATAGGATTAGTAATCATCGACATTTTGTGAACAGGAATTCATGAGCTCAGTCAGATTCAAGAAAATTAGTCATAACTCTTTTCATATAAATAATAAATATCCATTATAACACGAATACGCGTCCTACAACATTAATATTGTACATATGACTGCATTTACAGCCCACTCTTCTATTTCTATGAAGTTGCAGTAACATAACTTTGCAGAAAATAAGAATATCATTATAAGCTTTATATAACCTCTTGAGTTCTGAGACATTTTTGTTTTATTTTCAAAGTACAGGGACATCATTTTATTTTTACTAACATTTTTAATATTAACCTGGCTATACTTTTAGATAACCGGAAACACCGTTCGCTACCCCCTTCCACAATTGGAGTTCGATGATACTGGCGTAAAACACAAACAAATCACTTTACTAGGTATAGGAGGGAAGAAAAGTACTTCATCCATTTACGTAAACTAGGAAATATCGCGATTTTGAGTTCGATAATTTTCATTAGGTTTTTATTTAATCAAAATGCAGTACTGTATTAAGAATAAGTGTTTTTTCTCACGAACTGAGTTATCCATGCGAACATGTTCATTATGCAGTGTATATTATACTGTCTACAGCACATTAGCGTACACTATAGAGAATGAAGTTCAATTTAAAAATAATCATAATATGGATATTTAAACACATTTTTGAAAATGGTAGCCGTTCATTCCGATAGCCTACAGGCTTCAGTTCTTTTGTGCATATTACCTCACTATAGACTATTGCATCTAATTCCAGTTATCAGTTTCGTCCTTCGTACTAGTAACTCATGTTGAAATAATTCTGTACCTACTCTACAAAAGAGTACCTTACGTACTGTAAATTCAATCTTCACTTCTGCCCGACCCGCACAGATAAAATTACTCAGACATGCTATCTACTGTCCGTCCAAGTGGTTATGCCGCAGGATCGTAGAAAGGGGGGAAATCACGTGACAGTTAATTACTTAACGAGGCCCTTTTATTTAAGTTATTTTAAACAGTTGTATAATATTACGTAAACGTCCAATTCCTAACAGAAATTAATGTTTTCACAAAAGAGCTAAGACAGCCCTGCTTTTACAGAGAGGCGTGCAGAAGCAGGTGGGGGAAATCGGGATGCGACGTAGGCAAACGGACAGTACCTGTGCGAAAATATGATTCAATATTAAAAGTTCTTTCGTCACTGGAAAACGCGAAGATATTTCTGGAACGTACTATACTCAGTAACTCAGTGCTGTTTACTATAAACGGCCTTGATTCTGTCTGGAGAACAGTTGAAACTTCATTAGTAGAAAGTGTGGGAGTGAAGTACATTAAAAAACTCAGGTACAGTAAAAATTGAAGTAAAAATAAAATGACGTCCCTGTACAATATAGCCTATATCGACACTTCAAAAAAAAAAAAAAAGTCACTGACATGAGGAAACATGCTCAAATAATTCTGTCGGTTACAGTCAGGACATAAATGTAGGTATATTATACTATACTTCGATTCTCTGCACATACATATCTTATTTCATAATCGTATTGCATTGTATTTATTTACATTTGGTATTCGTACTTTGTTTCACAGCTAGAATATGAAACATGTCAAACGAAAAAAAAAAAATCTTAATAGTATTATAAAGTCTTAATTATAATCGCAGTCTAGTTGAAATATATAGAGAAGAGTTTAACAATATAGTACTTGTTTAATTTGGCCCTAAATAATCTTATGTTTTGAGTTTCATTTTCTATATCCATAGGGATGATATTAAAAATTTTTACTGCCACATAACACACTCCTTTTTGATAGTACGATAGACTTGCCCATGGAGTATGAAAGTCATTTTTGACGCGTATTTATGCTATGAACTGTTTTCACGATTACATATGAGGAAGATTATTAGTGAAGAAGTATACTGTATGAAGTATGATACAGTATATTATAGTAAACTCTCAGTACTCAGGAAGATAATATAATTAATGTATTATATATAGGCCTAGCAATTGAAACAGTGATTATATTAACAAAATTTTAATAAAATACCCCAGAATTAAATTCTTACTCACATCTATATTCCTAAATTCTGAAAACATTCCAATTCCTCCACTCCCTGGAAGTTATGGATATAGACTACAATACACAGTATACACAATTCCCATCCCAATCACCAGAATGAGTTTACTAATGCAACAGGCAATCGGAACTTCGACAACTTCGCCTATCAAGCGATATGGGATTGGTAACGTTACACACAATACAGCAGGGTGGGGGGGACTTATCCCACTTCTGGCTGTACCTTCCAAACGACTGAGGCAATTTTAACTTTAGAAAATAATCCATGCAAATTCCTTCAGTCCTAACTTAACAGATTATTTCTCGTATCGGATACGTACAGGAATATTGTACTTATTTGTTCCATGTTGAATCTTTCGTACACTACTTTTAACACTTGAATATAAATAATTCATTAAATGGCGATCTCACTCGTGTTAATTGTGTAAGTATGTGCGGCTTACAGCTGTTTCGGTGCTTCTTCACACCATCCTCAGAGCCTACTAGATCTCGGCGTCATCTCGAACTTCGCTGCCAGTTGTGTGGGTGCGTTCGATTGTTGAAAAGTGTTAAAATGTGGTGTCAAAAAGTGTGTGTGTTCTGAAATTGATCTGTGTGTTGAGAATTTGATCAGGGTGTGTTTTAGTGTGTCTGTATATTTCATATTGTTCTAGTGTGTTGAGTTTTTGGTTTTTGGGTTGTATGTGTAGGATTTCCATGTCTGCATTTATGTTGTTGTATGTGTGGTTGGCATTAGTTATGTGTTCGGCATATGTAGATGTATTGTGTCCTCTGGTTATTGCTTTAATGTGTTCTTTGTATCGATTTTGGAATGATCTGCCTGTCTGTCCAATGTAGAAACTGTCGCAACTATTGCATGTGAGTTTGTATACGCCTGTGTGGTTGTATTTATTTGTTTGTGTTGTTTGTGTGTTGAGATGTCTTTGTAGTGTGTTTTCTGTTCTGTATGCTATGTTGTATTTCTGTTTTCTGAATGAGGATGCGATCTTGTGTGTGTTTTTGTTTTCGTATGTTAGTGTGATGTATTTCTTGTGTTTGTGTTGTGTTTTTGTGTTTGTTGAGTTTTTGTTTTGTCTTCCTTATGATGTTGTCTATTATGTTTGGGTTGTAACCGTTTTCTTGTGCTATGTATTTGATTGTGTTCACTTCTTCATTGTAGTGTTGTTGGCTCATGGGTATGTTGAGTAATCTGTGTACCATTGTCCTGAATGCAGCATGTTTGTGTTGTGTGGGGTGATTAGATGTGTTGTATATGTGTGTGGTGTGGTGAGGATGGTGTGAAGAAACACCGAAACAGCTGTAAGCCGCACATGCTTACACAATTAACACGAGTAAGATCGCCATTTAATCAACTTATTTGTTGTTCATGAGGAGAGCCCGTAGGCAAACGTCTCAGCCTTAGACTTATTGTGAAACCTCCTTGTATTGGGACGATCACTGAAATCCTTAGGATTGTTCTTCAAGCATTGGATTTACTGCTTGGTGACATCTTATCGATTCTGCTATGGCATCCAGTTCAGACGATTTCCATGCGCATATAGAAAAGTGCCTTCATCTCCTTGTTACTATGCCGCCATCTCAGATCGATGGCATAATTTGCTTGCGTTCTGTTGCATCCTTTGACCAGAAGATCGCAGCACAGCAGTTTTCACGACTCACCAAGGCTCTATCTATCTGCCGAAGATTAGATTAGATTAGATTAGATTAGATTAGATTAGATTAGATTAGATTAGATCTTTATTAGCCGAATAGAATTACAAGCATTAATGGCGTCGTCAGTACACAAGAAAAATGACATAACATACAATTTAATACAAAAATAGACTTAATTCTAAATAAATTTAACAGTTTAATATTATAGGACAAGCTTGATCTTTAGTCTCCACTGTTCTATCTAGTATCTTCTCTTTTTGCTTTTCCCTGTCTTTTCTTCAACTCTGAGTTACCTGAAACATAAATGGTCAAGGGCAGTATCAAGAAACGTTAAATTCTAAAATTTTAAATTTAGATATTCATTTGTGCAAAATGGCATATGTGTCAATAAAATGTTCTTTATCTCTTTTTCTAATTTTCTTATGTTAAGTTCTTTGATTTTCTGTGGAAGTATATTATATAAATTGCTACCTCTATGTGATACGCTGTTAAGACTTCTGGTAAGCCTGTGGTAATTCAGATGTATGTTTTGGGATGTTCTGGTGTTATACTCATGATAGGTTGAATTTGTTTTAAAGGAATCTATGTTTTGATGAATAAAGCACACTGTTTCTAAAATATATATGCAGGGTACAGGTAAGATTTTTAGTTCTCTGAAAATTTTTGATACTTTCAGTCCGAATAGGAACGTTTTTAATGATTTTAAGTATTCTTTTCTGCAATTTGAGGACTTGTGTCACTTTTGGTGAAGATCCCCAAGTAATAATGCCATATGATAGTATTGAATGAACATATCCAAAATAGACTGATATTAAAAGATCCATGGATGATATCTTCGCAAGGACTCGAAAAGCATAACATAACGTAGTTCACTGTAGAAGCCCCTATACTTCCTTGGGATTTGTGCAGCTCAACCTGTAGTAGAATCCCGGAACTATGTCTGTCACGATCTGCTGGTCAACCTGAAACTATTAAGAATGATATATGAAGGCTGAAATAATGAAGACGAAATAAGTCCGATTTCCAAAATTGATAATTGCTCGGCAATTCTGCTTCAAGTCGTTGAGGGAAATCTCGGAAAATATCGCTTTCAGGATTTCAACCCAGGTTCGCTCATTTCACTGTCAGGCTAACCGTTTCTCCACCGTGGTAAACTAATACTGTGCATAAAGTTTAATCTCGCTGACACAAACACTCTAGAAGACGAATGATCTGTAACATGTCACTTAATAATTTATTTAAAAACTGTCTCATTAACTCCAACAGGCAGGGTTTTTAATAATTTCAAGGGAAAAATTGTTCCGGGGCCGGGTACCGATCCCGGGACCTCTGGTTGAACGTACCAACGCTCTTACCAACTGAGCTACTCGGGAACTCCATCCGACACCGTCTCAACTTTTCCTCTTTGAGAAGCTGTCGGGTGGAGTTCCCGGGTAGCTCAGTTGGTAAGAGCGCTGGTACGTTCAAGCAGAGGTCCCGGGATCGATACCCGGCCCCGGAACAATTTTTCCCTTGAAATTATTCAAATCTGCTTTACATGGAGCTTTACCTGAAAGACTAGATTTGGATGGTGATGATGATGATGATGATGATGATGATGATGATGATGATGATGATGATGATGAGGAGGAGGAGGAGGAGGAGGAGGAGGAGTAGGAGGGGAGGTATAAAGACACAAACCCATTCCGGTTGTGTAATAAAGTACCTTTGAATAACGTGTTATAAGTTTTCATTAGAAGCGAGGTAGGTACGCTAGAAGCGTGTGTGGAACGCCGTAACTGAACTGGTGGAAGAATGCAGACCTCAGGCTCACGGGTATCGGATGCCTTAATTATCGCGACTGTCCCCACTGATTGCAGCGACTCACCGTGAGAAGATTGATGAGAAGAAGCAGACAACAGAACAAGCATTTGAAGGGGGAAGTGTCGTACAGTCGTGCTCAAAAGGTTATTCGGAAAGTGAAGGAAACCTGAAAGTGTTCTTCACGCTTTGATAGTCTTCACCGCTATATATGTTATGAAACAATTGCTGAGCATTAGGCAGTATTCATTTGATTAGACCAGTGATGTCAAAGCAAGCGGATTTTTCTGACCTTGACGTCGTGCCCGGGCATCAAGCGCTAAGTATGGAAAGAGGAAGGATTACGTACATGAATAAGCAGCCTGTTTGATTAAGGAAACAGTGGTGCTCAAACTTCAAACGGAACGTGAAATTTTATGTGGTTATTTTTTATGGCTTCTTTCTGTTTAATATTATCTATATTGTCCGTAAAACAAAAGTACTAACACTGATTTCTTAATATTGCACTTATGTTTTAAATCTTAATAACATAATAGAGAGTTAAGAAGGAATATTTACATAAATTCGATAGTAGTATAACTATACTCTACTAAATGAATGAAACACATTATTCATAAAGTGATATCCCACAGAAAGAAAATGAGTATGACATGGTAAGTTAGAATTGATATTGATGGTATCTTTAGCCTTATAAAGGTAGGCACTAAAGTAATCAAAACAATATTATACTAAAAAGCAAAGTTACATAAGTCTATGTTTTAACTGTAACTAATGTTACATAACAAAACTCTTAACGGTTTATGTTTTTAAGGTCATATTGGTGCGCAACTTCCTATCATCAGAATATTAAATTATTTTCTCGAAATCTATTGAAGCTATAGAGCTGACGTTTTTACAACACATGGACACGTATTATTTGTTTATGATATAACAGTAGTTGCTTCGTTAATTCATGTCCTTACAAACATTTTCCATGCGAATATTTTCGAAATTTTCAATATACTATCTTCAGTAATACGTGTTTACCATATATTAGATTTACGAAAACATTGTTTCAGTACCTAAGGCTACTAAATAAACATAGCTGAATATTTCACTTTCCTATAAAAAACAAGTTGAAAGCAAACTTATGAAATGAGCATTAACCCTTAGTTGCCTGACGGTACTTAGAAGTCAATTTTCTATATATTTCGGTCGATTTGAGATGGAATAGCTCGTATACTTTGATATAAAGCAAGATGAACATAACGTCTTCTTATTACCTTTTTACCGGCACATACCGGCACATACCGGCACATACCGGCACATGTAATCACCACAATTCACCGCCTATTTGTTTTCCTCTCGTGAAAGACAGCGGTCGGATCTCTCCACTAAAGATGAGACCGATCATAAATCGCGCATTGTAGGCTTACATTGTTTTAAAGACGACATCCATATTCCTTAATTATGACGTCACAGAAGTCTATATTAACATAATTGGATATTTATTTATTTATCTATTTATGTCCATAACAGGGCAAAGCCCCAATTACAATAGACAGTACAGATAAAAAAAATATTGCATACAACACGAAAAAAGAGGTAAAACAGATACAAGTGTAATTACAAATTAAAAATGGAAAAGGGAATGAAAAAAAAAACAAATAGATACCATCTAAATAAAAAAGACAGATACAGATATAAATAAAAAACACCAAATAAAAACAAATCAAAAAGAGCCAATTACAGACATCACAGCCAAAAATGCAAAATGTAGGCGTAGCTATAATTGGCAAATTGCAGAGCAAATACAACACCATGTTAATGAATTCAATATACAGCACTACACAGCAGGCCCAATAGGCTCAATTAATTTATTAAAAAAACTCACCAAAACAGAACATGTGTTTCAAGTAATGCTTTACATAACTTTTTCTTGTACATATTGTATGATAACGAAAAATCTAAATCCTGTTTATTTGATAGATGATTGTAAGTTCGAAGCATTAATAAAAGTGGAGACATTTTATGAGATAGTGTTTTTGTTGTCTGTAAATAAAAGAGAGATCGCTTTCTCAAATTTGATTTACCAATATTGAAACTAATTAGCTGTAGAAGATCAGGGTTGTCTATTAAACCATTTATGGCTTTGAACAAATACATTTGTTGTGCTCTTATCCTGCGACTACTGAGAGATGGTACATTAAATTCAACCAGCATGGATTCATAAGATTGAAATATGTTGTAACATGAATGTTTTTTCATATATAGCAGTTTTAGGATTTTATTCTGTACTCTCTCTAGAATGACCGAGTGCGAGTGATAGTGAGGGTTCCAAACTACTGGGTGTTCATTTCAAAGTGTGTCATGACGTCACTGTTGTTGGGTCACCGATTTGAAGCGAGTTTCAGCTTATATGTCAGAGAAGTTGCCTATTATTTAAGGCAATCTGAACTTGAGAACGTGCACGGTATAACTTCAACGTCGTAGCAACAGATGGCGGTCTGTACGGTATGTGTGCTGCCATAACCTCTTTCGAACTGTGTTTTGCGCCGGCAAGTCGTACGCAGGGTATTTGTTATCATCTGTTGCGTACGGCAACATTCCACAACACAAATCAAATGCTCCGTGTCCATGTTGACCGTCGAAGTTAATGTCAACAAATACGTAAGTAATCGTCTTAACCCTCTCCCCATATCCCGACAGTACGTATTTCCAAACAGTTCACATTCCTGCCACTACCGGCGTACTCTTCAGAATGAACGCCGTACTTGCTAGGCAACTTCTCTGCCTCACAGGTTATACACCTCTGCGGAAGTGTAGGAAGATTGAATTCTCTAGGCTCATCGGCTAGCCACATGACGGCATATAGCGAGCCATGACACATTTTGAACTGAACACCCAGTATAGATGCGTACTCTAATTTACTTCGTATTAAACTATTATATATTTTAAGACAGTTTCAACATTCCTGAAATCTTTTGAGTTTCTGTAGATGAAACCTAGCAGTTTGAAGGCTCTATTCGTAATTGCTATTATATGTGTTAAAAAGGATAGGTCATGAGAGATTACCACTCCTAAATCATTTACTGAAGTGACCCTTTCTAATTTTGTGTTATTCATGCTATACGTTTAATCCAGAGAGTTAGTATTACGAGTGAAGGTAGTGTGTGAGCATTTTTTAATATTAAAATATTATCTGTGTTCTCTTGCGTTCTACCAGGGTCTTATTAATGGCAAATGTTCATTAAAAGTTTATGTGCTGAAGCGAAAGTAAAAAATAAAAAGTAATTGCTGTGTTATCCCGTACCGCTTTCAGATATAATCAAAAACTCTCTTTTTCACACGCTGTCACTGTACAAAGAATACTGCTGGTAATTTTCTCTTAATTTCCTGAGGCAAATCGCAGTACAAAAAAATACGCACACAGTTTGCAGCAAACAGGCGCCTTACCCATTATCAACTCGTAGCATTTCAGCATAACGAATAGAAAAAAGAAGTGTGCGCACTCCTATCTGTTCAGCATTGTCGACGGTGACCAAGAGAATTAGTGGCGATGCGATCGGTATTGCTCAGTTGGAAGCGAATATCCATAAAATAAGCAGTAGTGTGTTCGTTCATTTCGTTTGCTTTTTAAGTGTAATTAAGTGCGTTAAATACTTTAAGTGCCAATACACTAATCTGCAATTATTCGTACACGAGTGACAAGTGAGTAGCTCTCACGATTTATTTATTAAAGGACGAGATTATTATGTTTTTTAATAATTTCGAGGGAAAAATTGTTCCGGAGCCGGGACCTTTGGTTTAACGTACCAACGCTCTACCACTGAGCTACTCGGGAACTCTAACCGACACCGATCCAATTTTTCCCTCTATATCCACAGACCTCAAAGTGGGCTGACAACCGTCAAGCAACCAACTTCGAGTGCACACTAACTCCGTGTGACTTAAATTGTGGTTTTCTGTTAACGAACAGTGACGTGTATTATGCAAATCAAGATTTTCAGGTATAACTCCCTGTAAAGTTGATTTGAATAATTTCGAGGGAAAAATTGTTCCGGAGCCGGGTATCGAACCCGGGACCTTTGGTTTAACGTACCAACGCTCTACCACTGAGCTACTCGGGAACTCTAACCGACACCGATCCAATTTTTCCCTCTATATCCACAGACCTCAAAGTGGGCTGACAACCGTCAAGCAACCAACTTCGAGTGCACACTAACTCCGTGTGACTTAAATTGTGGTTTTCTGTTAACGAACAGTGACGTGTATTATGCAAATCAAGATTTTCAGGTATAACTCCCTGTAAAGTTGATTTGAATAATTTCGAGGGAAAAATTGTTCCGGAGGCGGGTATCGAACCCGGGACCTTTGGTTTAACGTACCAACGCTCTACCACTGAGCTACTCGGGATCTCTAACCGACATCGATCCAATTTTTCCCTCTATATCCACAGACCTCAAAGTGGGCTGACAACCGTCAAGCAACCAACTTCGAGTGCACACTAACTCCGTGTGACTTAAATTGTGGTTTTCTGTTAACGAACAGTGACGTGTATTATGCAAATCAAGATTTTCAGGTATAACTCCCTGTAAAGTTGATTTGAATAATTTCGAGGGAAAAATTGTTCCGGAGGCGGGTATCGAACCCGGGACCTTTGGTTTAACGTACCAACGCTCTACCACTGAGCTACTCGGGAACTCTAACCGACACCGATCCAATTTTTCCCTCTATATCCACAGACCTCAAAGTGGGCTGACAACCGTCAAGCAACCAACTTCGAGTGCACACTAACTCCGTGTGACTTAAATTGTGGTTTTCTGTTAACGAACAGTGACGTGTATTATGCAAATCAAGATTTTCAGGTATAACTCCCTGTAAAGTTGATTTGAATAATTTCGAGGGAAAAATTGTTCCGGAGGCGGGTATCGAACCCGGGACCTTTGGTTTAACGTACCAACGCTCTACCACTGAGCTACTCGGGATCTCTAACCGACATCGATCCAATTTTTCCCTCTATATCCACAGACCTCAAAGTGGGCTGACAACCGTCAAGCAACCAACTTCGAGTGCACACTAACTCCGTGTGACTTAAATTGTGGTTTTCTGTTAACGAACAGTGGCGTGTATTATGCAAATCAAGATTTTCAGGTATAACTCCCGATTTGATTTGAATAATTTCGAGGGAAAAATTGTTCCGGAGCCGGGTATCGAACCCGGGACCTATGGTTTAACGTACCAACGCTCTACCACTGAGCTACTCGGGAACTCTAACCGACACCGATCCAATTTTTCCCTCTATATCCATAGACCTCAAAGTGGGCTGACAACCGTCAAGCAACCAACTTCGAGTGCACACTAACTCCGTGTGACTTAAATTGTGGTTTTCTGTTAACGAACAGTGACGTGTATTATGCAAATCAAGATTTTCAGGTATAACTCCCTGTAAAGTTGATTTGAATAATTTCGAGGGAAAAATTGTTCCGGAGCCGGGTATCGAACCCGGGACCTTTGGTTTAACGTACCAACGCTCTACCACTGAGCTACTCGGGAACTCTAACCGACACCGATCCAATTTTTCCCTCTATATCCACAGACCTCAAAGTGGGCTGACAACCGTCAAGCAACCAACTTCGAGTGCACACTAACTCCGTGTGACTTAAATTGTGGTTTTCTGTTAACGAACAGTGACGTGTATTATGCAAATCAAGATTTTCAGGTATAACTCCCTGTAAAGTTGATTTGAATAATTTCGAGGGAAAAATTGTTCCGGAGGCGGGTATCGAACCCGGGACCTTTGGTTTAACGTACCAACGCTCTACCACTGAGCTACTCGGGATCTCTAACCGACATCGATCCAATTTTTCCCTCTATATCCACAGACCTCAAAGTGGGCTGACAACCGTCAAGCAACCAACTTCGAGTGCACACTAACTCCGTGTGACTTAAATTGTGGTTTTCTGTTAACGAACAGTGACGTGTATTATGCAAATCAAGATTTTCAGGTATAACTCCCTGTAAAGTTGATTTGAATAATTTCGAGGGAAAAATTGTTCCGGAGCCGGGTATCGAACCCGGGACCTTTGGTTTAACGTACCAACGCTCTACCACTGAGCTACTCGGGAACTCTAACCGACACCGATCCAATTTTTCCCTCTATATCCACAGACCTCAAAGTGGGCTGACAACCGTCAAGCAACCAACTTCGAGTGCACACTAACTCCGTGTGACTTAAATTGTGGTTTTCTGTTAACGAACAGTGACGTGTATTATGCAAATCAAGATTTTCAGGTATAACTCCCTGTAAAGTTGATTTGAATAATTTCGAGGGAAAAATTGTTCCGGAGCCGGGTATCGAACCCGGGACCTTTGGTTTAACGTACCAACGCTCTACCACTGAGCTACTCGGGAACTCTAACCGACACCGATCCAATTTTTCCCTCTATATCCACAGACCTCAAAGTGGGCTGACAACCGTCAAGCAACCAACTTCGAGTGCACACTAACTCCGTGTGACTTAAATTGTGGTTTTCTGTTAACGAACAGTGACGTGTATTATGCAAATCAAGATTTTCAGGTATAACTCCCTGTAAAGTTGATTTGAATAATTTCGAGGGAAAAATTGTTCCGGAGGCGGGTATCGAACCCGGGACCTTTGGTTTAACGTACCAACGCTCTACCACTGAGCTACTCGGGATCTCTAACCGACATCGATCCAATTTTTCCCTCTATATCCACAGACCTCAAAGTGGGCTGACAACCGTCAAGCAACCAACTTCGAGTGCACACTAACTCCGTGTGACTTAAATTGTGGTTTTCTGTTAACGAACAGTGACGTGTATTATGCAAATCAAGATTTTCAGGTTGTAAAGTTGATTTGAATAATTTCGAGGGAAAAATTGTTCCGGAGCCGGGTATCGAACCCGGGACCTTTGGTTTAACGTACCAACGCTCTACCACTGAGCTACTCGGGATCTCTAACCGACATCGATCCAATTTTTCCCTCTATATCCACAGACCTCAAAGTGGGCTGACAACCGTCAAGCAACCAACTTCGAGTGCACACTAACTCCGTGTGACTTAAATTGTGGTTTTCTGTTAACGAACAGTGACGTGTATTATGCAAATCAAGATTTTCAGGTATAACTCCCTGTAAAGTTGATTTGAATAATTTCGAGGGAAAAATTGTTCCGGAGGCGGGTATCGAACCCGGGACCTTTGGTTTAACGTACCAACACTCTACCACTGAGCTACTCGGGAACTCTAACCGACACCGATCCAATTTTTCCCTCTATATCCATAGACCTCAAAGTGGGCTGACAACCGTCAAGCAACCAACTTCGAGTGCACACTAACTCCGTGTGACGTAAATTGTGGTTTTCTGTTAACGAACAGTGACGTGTATTATGCAAATCAAACGTTAAACGTTGGTACGTTAAACCAAAGTTCCCGGGTTCGATACCCGGCTCCGGAACAGTTTTTCCCGCGAAATTATTCAAATCAACTTTACAGGGAGTTATACCTGAAAATCTTGATTTGTATTATGTTTTTGTCGTGTTATATTTGAAGCAATGCCTTCGTGTTTTGTTCCGGGTTGTAGGGCGTGCGTGTTTCATTTGCTGATGCAAACAGAACAGACAATAAAAGAAAAATTGAGCGATGGAATGTGGGGCGACGTATTTCACGAGTGCATAGACAGTATTACCTCAATTGTAATTCAGCCACCGGGAACAGGATGCTGCTTGGATCATGCCATGGATATCATACCGAAACTAATTTTTCACTATATGAAATGTCGGTTCTTCTTCCGGACGAAACAAATCCGACGAGAACTCCAAGCTCCGAGAGCCGCCAAATCATCTCGTAAATTCTCCAAAGTGTCGGACAAGTAACTGTTGGTGAGTTCATATTGCATGCCTACAAGCAGCCCTAAGTTAAGTTTTACATATTATTTGTTTTACAGTGTGATGTATATGAATGTGTTTTTCTTTAAAATAATCTTAATGTTGTAAGTACAATGCCAGTTACGTACGTATATGGAGCGAAAGGTAAACAGTGCAACTTACGTTAAATGTATTTACGTACTTACACACGGAACAGACTGAGCGAACTCTGCACTAGCGCCGCGTGGTATCGGCCGTTTGAATTAACAGAGTGTGACCACTACTTCTTTCTATTCGTTATGATTTCAGTATGCAATGAATTCTTTTTGATACAAGAAATGTATCGTAGCAACGGGCTAGAGAAGAAATCTGGTGATGACGTTAAGAATATTAACAAGTAGACCGCGGGAGTGTGATTACAGTTGATTATGCAGACGGGTATAGAGTATGACGTCTCTCTCGCCTTTATTTATTTATTTATTTATTTATTTATTTATTTATTTATTTATTTATTTATTTATTTATTCATTCATTCATTCATTCATTCATTCATTCATTCATTCATTCATTCATTCATTTATTTATTTATTTATTTATTTATTTATTTATTTATTCTGGTGTAGTTAAGGCCATCAGGCCTTCTCTTCCTCACCACAAGAAATACAAATAAAATAACAGAAATAAAAAGGAAAAAAAAAACTATATACAAAGTAAAGTCACACAAAAATATACACAGGTTGCAGTCACACAAACTTTAAATGAATAATTAAGTACAATTAATTGTATCCTAATTAACTAACATAAACAAGGAACTTGAAATTTTAATCTAGAGTAAAAAACACAAATCAACACTTCTAGCAATACCTAAAAAGCATTAAACTAGACAAAATTTTCTAATTTAATTTTGAATTTTGATAAAGTCCGGCAGTCCCTGACATCATTAGGTAACGAATTCCAGAGACGTGGTATTTCTACAGTATATGAGGAAGAGTATAAAGACGTTCTATGATGAGGGATAGAAAGAAGTGCTTGATGTCGGTTTCGAAGAGTTGTAAGAAATTGAAAGCGCGATAACAGATAATTCGGAGTAGAAGTATGCATGATTCTAAACAGAAGAGACGGTGAATGTATTGTTCTTCGTTCCTTCAGACGCACCCATGAAAGTAACTGGAGGGAAGGTGTTATATGGTCAAATTTACGAGTATTGCAGATGAATCGTATGCACACATTATGAACACGTTGTAGTCTCTCAGCTAAGAGTGAACTTACATTAGTTGTAAGGAATCGCAATAATCAAAATGGGGCATTACAAGCGTCTGAATAAGATTCTTTTTTTTTAGACTAAGTGGTAGAAATTCTTTCATATGAAACAAAGAGTGAAGTAGAGAAAATATTTTTTTGCAAGTGTGTGTTAAAGATCGTTCCAATTTAGATCGCTATCCATAAAATTGCCAAGAGTTTTAACTGTTTCACTGTATTTAACAATAATCCCATTCAATATTAAATGTGGTATAGTACTACTATCAAGAGTGCTTCATACACGATTATGTCCCAATACGATTGCTTGCGATTTCTCTGGATTTAACCTTAATCCAAATTTGTGTGCCTTTCGCCGTACTGTTCCGTGCATCGAACCCGAAACATTCAGAGTGTGTTTAGCTGTCATACTGAAAAGTTGCGTGTGTGAAATGACACATATCACAATGCCTAAAACAACTCGCTCACGAAGTGCAATACTAAATAATTTAGTGGAACAATTCGGACGCGATATATTTAGGCTATAATAGAAGGAGAAAGTGTTGTGTGTGTCGTGTGTAATTTCAGATTATTACGAACCAAGAATTACTATTTTGAAAGATACTGTAATAGTGTAGCACACAAGGAAAATGTTGAACGCAATTCAAACAAGAACCAATCGAGTTCAAATAGTGTGTCACAATTCAATATAGTTTTATGTAACCTGATACACACAAACATTCCATTCAGAACTTTGGACAATCCCCAATTTAGATAATTTCTCGTAAAATACACAAATCAATATATTCCAGAAGCAATAACACGTTATAGTAATATGCGTTACAAGAGCGGTATGTTGACTTTTCATAGTCGAGGAAAACATTGAAAAAGCGAAACGTAGTTGAGCTTCTTTAATTTCCGAGAACATGAAAACAAACATACCGCTCGTGTATCGTACATTATTTTGTGCGAAGATCGTTTATTACATACCTGAAAGACGAATTTCTAATTAGTTGCAATGAAATCTCCATCTTGGTTTCTGTTTAATGACGCCAACTTCGGAACACCAACATATCTTTCTTCAACATTGTTGCTATAAAATGTTTTCTGTGTTTACTATACTCCAGCAGGCCGTGATATACGTCTGTCTGCCTTTTTTTTTTATTGGTTCTGTGCGGAAAACAAGCAAATACGCACGATCTCCCACAAAGAATATTTACCAATTTCGTACCAGAATACGATTGCCAAAATTCAGAAAGCGTAAACGATCAGAAAATATATGGGTTTCAGTTGATGAGTCTACAGACGTAAGTGGTAGATATGTGGCAAATGTGGTGGTCGCTATACTTTTCGACAACTGAGTAGGGAAGAAAATTGTGCTAACTTCAGAGAAACTGGAAAAGGTAAACAATGCAACTATTGTCCCAGGTTTTTTATAAGGCTGTGCGCCTTTTATGGCCGGAAAGAATTAAATATAATAATGTACTTCTTTTTCTCACTGATGCAGCGCAATATATTATTAAGGCAGCAAAACAACTTAAACAACGGTACTCCAACATGGTGCATTTAACTTGTCTGGCGCACGGTCTGCAAAATTCCATCTGTTGCATTAGTCGGGAACACCTTGAAAAGACACTCGTGCCATCTGTAGCATTAGTCGGGAACACTTTGAGAAGAGACTCCTGCCATCTGTTGCATTAGTCGGGAACACTTTGAAAAGACACTCGTGCCATCTGTTGCATTATTCGGGAACACTTTGAAAAGACACTCGTGCCATCTGTTGCACCAGTTGGGAACACCCTGAAAGACACTCGTGCCATCTGTTGCAATATTTGAAAACATTCTGAAAATACATTCATTGTCACCATTTCATTATCAGTAAAGTAACAAGGTAAGATGTATGTATGTATGTATGTATGTATGTATGTATTTATTTACACTGCAAGTGGGCAAGCACCCGGTGGCAGTGGTATACACAATATAAACAATACGCAATACAATATTACTGTATATACACAATACAATTTAACACAATAATTACAATTAATAATAAATTTATTAAATAAGCTAATTAATAAGTAAACTTAATTTTACAATACAACCTACATATGTATAGGCCCTACATAAGTTTCACATTGGTACTGATAATTTTCTTTCACTTTATTCTCATCTCAGTCACTGTACTGGCACTATGACGCATTTCACTGACACTCTATAACACATTTCACTGACACTATAGAACACATTTCATTTACTCTATAAATTATCACTGATCGGAATTATTCACTGCACTGTAAAAACCATAACTTCACTTACTCACCACGCTTCACTGATGCAACAGTTCAAATAAGGCAAATAATTACATCCTTATGCATACTTATAAACAAAACTACATTTAAACTAAACATTTCTAGTCTAAGGCCCTCTTACACACTATTTTTAAATAATTTACTATTCAAACCAAGGGAGTAACTCGTCAGGCTAAATAAATACATTTCACCTTAAAAAATTAAATGTTAAATATCACCTTAATTTTAATTTACACTTTATACACAACTTTTTAAGTTATTCTTGAATCTCCTTAAGGAAGAACAGCTCTCAAAGTCCGCTGCAGATAGGTCATTCCAATCATTTATGAAAACTCAAAACTTAGACATTTAGGTATGGTCGAACAAAAACAGTAGTATGCATATTGCCTGTAATGCCAATTTAGACGGTAGTATGAAAGTTATGCAACTCTCGCGTCATCTACTATTATAGGTTCGTTGCATAATATAATTTTAAACTTTCCCTGGCGAAGGACTGCCCTCAAGAGTCACTCCCGGCAGCTCATTACAGCAAACATTTCTACAACTGTTTTATGGATGCTAATAGAATAGTAAATTTTAAGGATTTCCATTGCACTCAAGAACACTGATATGTGTGTCATGTGATGTAATGTAATGTATGTGCCTTAGTTGAAATGAAGAACGAAGGATGTGTGATTCCGGAATTCGCGTTGCCATGGTGATTCATAGAGTCCCTGCTTTCGTATTCACGATCTATGAATATCGTAGACTCCGAAAACCCAACGTATTTGCCTTATTAGGAATTAAGTAGTTAATAGACCATGACTTGGTGGGACTTATGGGGGAGAAACGCATTCGAAAAATTAATGCCCCTCTTACACGGTACGGTAATTTCTCGAAATGGACGTTTATTGAAATCGATTTCTTGCGGACAGCATTGTACACACGAATAGATTTTTTTGGTACGGAAAAAAAATCGAATTGTGTGTACACTGCTTTCCGGACGAAATCGATTCGAATAAATGTTCGGCTCGTTTTGAGAAAGGCCAGTGAAACCAACGACGAAATACACATTGTCCAACGAAATAACTTTTACGAAATTAAACTTATACACGGGAAAATATCGAACTATGTAGCCTTCTTGCGCGCGAATTTATTACAGAAATTATCGAAATTACTTATGACTCAACCTAATATCTTGCTTTGTACAACAATTGAGATAATCGAATATTCCAACTTTTTAATATATTCAAGATGAAATCAACAATTCTCGAAATTACTTATGACTCAACCTAATATCTTGTTTTGTACAACAATTGAGATAACGAATGTTCCAACTCTTTAATATATTCAAGATGAAATCAACAATTCTCGAAATTACTTATGACTCAACCTAATATCTTGTTTTGTACAACAATTGAGATAACGAATGTTCCAACTCTTTAATATATTCAAGATGAAATCAACAATTCTCGAAATTACTTATGACTCAACCTAATATCTTGTTTTGTACAACAATTGAGATAATCGAATATTCCAACTCTTTAATACATTCAAGATGAAATCAATAGTTCTCGAAATTACTTATGACTTAACCTAATATCTTGTTTTGTACAACAATTGAGATAATCGAATGTTCCAACTCTTTAATATATTCAAGATGAAATCAACAATTCTCGAAATTACTTATGACTCAACCTAATATCTTGTTTTGTACAACAATTGAGATAATCGAATATTCCAACTCTTTAATACATTCAAGATGAAATCAACAATTCTCGAAATTACTTATGACTCAACCTAATATCTTGTTTTGTACAACAATTGAGATAATCGAATATTCCAACTCTTTAATACATTCAAGATGAAATCAATAGTTCTCGAAATTACTTATGACTCAACCTAATATCTTGTTTTGTACAACAATTGAGATAATCGAATATTCCAATTTTTTAATATATTCAAGATGAAATCAACAATTCTCGAAATTACTTATGACTCAACCTAATATCTTGTTTTGTACAACAATTGAGATAATCGAATATTCCAACTTTTTAATATATTCAAGATGAAATCAACAATTCTCGAAATTACTTATGACTCAACCTAATATATTGTTTTGTACAACGATTGAGATAATCGAATATTCCAACTCTTTAATACATTCAAGATGAAATCAATAGTTCTCGAAATTACTTATGACTTAACCTAATATCTTGTTTTGTACAACAATTGAGATAATCGAATATTCCAACTTTTTAATACATTCAAGATGAAATCAACAATTCTCGAAATTACTTATGACTTAACCTAATATCTTGTTTTGTACAACAATTGAGATAATCGAATATTCCAACTCTTTAATACATTCAAGATGAAATCAACAATTCTCGAAATTACTTATGACTCAACCTAATATCTTGTTTTGTACAACAATTGAGATAATCGAATATTCCAACTCTTTAATACATTCAAGATGAAATCAATAGTTCTCGAAATTACTTATGACTCAACCTAATATCTTGTTTTGTACAACAATTGAGATAATCGAATATTCCAACTCTTTAATACATTCAAGATGAAATCAATAGTTCTCGAAATTACTTATGACTCAACCTAATATCTTGTTTTGTACAACAATTGAGATAATCGAATATTCCAACTCTTTAATACATTCAAGATGAAATCAATAGTTCTCGAAATTACTTATGACTTAACCTAATATCTTGTTTTGTACAACAATTGAGATAATGGAATATTCCAACTCTTTAATACATTATTTATGACTCAACCTAATATCTTGCTTTGTATAACAATTGAGATAATCGAATATTCCAACTCTTTAATATATTCAAGATGAAATCAACAATTCTCGAAATTACTTATGACTCAACCTAATATCTTGTTTTGTACAACAATTGAGATAATCGAATATTCCAACTCTTTAATACATTCAAGATGAAATCAACAATTCTCGAAATTACTTATGACTCAACCTAATATCTTGTTTTGTACAACAATTGAGATAATCGAATATTCCAACTCTTTAATACATTCAAGATGAAATCAATAGTTCTCGAAATTACTTATGACTCAACCTAATATCTTGTTTTGTACAACAATTGAGATAATCGAATATTCCAACTTTTTAATATATTCAAGATGAAATCAACAATTCTCGAAATTACTTATGACTCAACCTAATATCTTGTTTTGTACAACAATTGAGATAATCGAATATTCCAACTTTTTAATATATTCAAGATGAAATCAACAATTCTCGAAATTACTTATGACTCAACCTAATATATTGTTTTGTACAACAATTGAGATAATCGAATATTCCAACTCTTTAATACATTCAAGATGAAATCAATAGTTCTCGAAATTACTTATGACTTAACCTAATATCTTGTTTTATACAACAATTGAGATAATCGAATATTCCAACTTTTTAATACATTCAAGATGAAATCAACAATTCTCGAAATTACTTATGACTTAACCTAATATCTTGTTTTGTACAACAATTGAGATAATCGAATATTCCAACTCTTTAATACATTCAAGATGAAATCAATAGTTCTCGAAATTACTTATGACTCAACCTAATATCTTGTTTTGTACAACAATTGAGATAATCGAATATTCCAACTCTTTAATACATTCAAGATGAAATCAATAGTTCTCGAAATTACTTATGACTCAACCTAATATCTTGTTTTGTACAACAATTGAGATAATCGAATATTCCAACTCTTTAATACATTCAAGATGAAATCAATAGTTCTCGAAATTACTTATGACTTAACCTAATATCTTGTTTTGTACAACAATTGAGATAATGGAATATTCCAACTCTTTAATACATTATTTATGACTCAACCTAATATCTTGCTTTGTATAACAATTGAGATAATCGAATATTCCAACTCTTTAATATATTCAAGATGAAATCAACAATTCTCGAAATTACTTATGACTCAACCTAATATCTTGTTTTGTACAACAATTGAGATAATCGAATATTCCAACTCTTTAATACATTCAAGATGAAATCAATAGTTCTCGAAATTACTTATGACTCAACCTAATATCTTGTTTTGTACAACAATTGAGATAATCGAATATTCCAACTCTTTAATACATTCAAGATGAAATCAATAGTTCTCGAAATTACTTATGACTTAACCTAATATCTTGTTTTGTACAACAATTGAGATAATCGAATATTCCAACTCTTTAATACATTATTTATGACTCAACCTAATATCTTGCTTTGTATAACAATAGAGATAATCGAATATTCCAACTCTTTAATATATTCAAGATGAAATCAACAATTCTCGAAATTACTTATGACTCAACCTAATATCTTGTTTTGTACAACAATTGAGATAATCGAATGTTCCAACTCTTTAATATATTCAAGATGAAATCAACAATTCTCGAAATTACTTATGACTCAACCTAATATCTTGTTTTGTACAACAATTGAGATAATCGAATATTCCAACTCTTTAATACATTCAAGATGAAATCAATAGTTCTCGAAATTACTTATGACTCAACCTAATATCTTGTTTTGTACAACAATTGAGATAATCGAATATTCCAACTCTTTAATACATTCAAGATGAAATCAATAGTTCTCGAAATTACTTATGACTTAACCTAATATCTTGTTTTGTACAACAATTGAGATAATGGAATATTCCAACTCTTTAATACATTATTTATGACTCAACCTAATATCTTGCTTTGTATAACAATTGAGATAATCGAATATTCCAACTCTTTAATATATTCAAGATGAAATCAACAATTCTCGAAATTACTTATGACTCAACCTAATATCTTGTTTTGTACAACAATTGAGATAATCGAATATTCCAACTTTTTAATACATTCAAGATGAAATCAACAATTCTCGAAATTACTTATGACTCAACCTAATATCTTGTTTTGTACAACAATTGAGATAATCGAATATTCCAACTCTTTAATATATTCAAGATGAAATCAACAATTCTCGAAATTACTTATGACTCAACCTAATATCTTGTTTTGTACAACAATTGAGATAATCGAATGTTCCAACTCTTTAATATATTCAAGATGAAATCAACAATTCTCTAAATTACTTATGACTCAACCTAATATCTTGTTTTGTACAACAATTGAGATAATCGAATATTCCAACTTTTTAATACATTCAAGATGAAATCAACAATTCTCGAAATTACTTATGACTCAACCTAATATCTTGTTTTGTACAACAATTGAGATAATCGAATATTCCAACTCTTTAATATATTCAAGATGAAATCAACAATTCTCGAAATTACTTATGACTCAACCTAATATCTTGTTTTGTACAACAATTGAGATAATCGAATGTTCCAACTCTTTAATATATTCAAGATGAAATCAACAATTCTCGAAATTACTTATGACTCAACCTAATATCTTGTTTTGTACAACAATTGAGATAATCGAATATTCCAACTCTTTAATATATTCAAGATGAAATCAACAATTCTCGAAATTACTTATGACTCAACCTAATATCTTGTTTTGTACAACAATTGAGATAATCGAATGTTCCAACTCTTTAATATATTCAAGATGAAATCAACAATTCTCGAAATTACTTATGACTCAACCTAATATCTTGTTTTGTACAACAATTGAGATAATCGAATATTCCAACTCTTTAATATATTCAAGATGAAATCAACATGTGCATAACATCCCGATTTTACAACAGCATTAAACAAAAAGCAAGTTTAATGTGAGTGAAGCGATATATAACTGAGTGCATAAATCAGTTTAATGTTAATATACGAAGTCCGTTTATCTGTGTTGAGAGCTGAGCGTGACATGTTGGCATGCCTTGCTGGTGATCTGAAGGGACTGCCATTTCCATGATAATAAAAGTGGTTTTATTAGATGGCGCAGGGAATACAGGAGCTGTTTATATCGTAGCACAAGTTCTGAAAGTTACGACCACTTCATCTGTATTAGTAGAGGTGTACTCAGTAATCTTTACTTTGCACAGAATAACAAATCTTGCACGTTAGTGGGCATTGCCAACTGTTTAATTTCTTAGCATAGGTTTGTCTAATTTGTCATGTGGAATAGCTTTACCATTGCAGTAACTGTACTAGTGTTTATATGTTGAATTTTTCATTATGTTCCTATCGTTAGAAAACTAGTTAGTGCCTAACAACGAGCAAATATTATTTATTACACAAATTATAAAGAGAAAGGAAAACTTAGAATTTTTTTAATTTCTGCACTTTTCGTTCATGCTCGAAATTCGACGATTCGACCTTCAAAATATCGTATAATCTGTATTTCAACTATGCAAAACAGTTATTTCAAATACATTTGTATATATTAAAAGTAGATAAGAGAAAATAAAATTAGTTTACACATATAATTTTTGGTAATCTCTCTCATGATTATCTATAGAAGAAATCATATAATATAATATATTTTATGCTTTGATAAACATTTTGAATAATACATAGCTTACGTATGAAAAAAAATCCGGATTGAGTAAAGCACTTGTTTGTCACATTGAGATACAAGAAGGCTGTAAGACTTTGTCCCACGGCGTGGTGATTTTCCACACGGAAAGGGATGTATTGCAAAAATGTGGGGGTATTCAGTAATTTTTTTCTTTGCCTGTTTATTACTAATGGACAATTATTTACTCTTAGAACAGAACAAGGAGCGTAACAAACTGAGAAACTGCAAGCCTTGTGATCCGAAATGCCATTTTATTCTGCGGGTACTTCAGTCATAATCATACAAACACACTAGAGCTTCTCTGTCTCTATTTACATAGTCAGTTACAGACTACAGTGATTTTATACTATTTGAGAATTCGTCTTTGACTTGAGTTTGTTAATTAGGGACTCAAGTGAAATGCTTGATCTTTGTACAGTCTTATACACGGTTTTGCCCAATGTTTGCAGCGCCGAAAAAAATCGCCATAATTGTTTAAATTGATCAATTCCGGAATTTTGGAAACAAATTGAGGAAAACCATAATCTTAACTCTCAACAAGTTTAAAAATATAGCGAAAGTTTTTCAAAATTTATCTCTCTCTGCTGTACTTTTATGCTTCTGTGGAACGCATATTTTTTCTCTTCTTAACTTTTACAATAAACTGTCTAGCTTTTATGAATCAGTTAATCTTTTAGTACTTTGATTTTTATTGTATTTGTAAATTTAATATTAACTGTAATTATAATTGTAATTGTATTCTTAATATTGTAGTTGTAATCCCTTGCTAGAGGGGAAGAGAAGGCCTGATGACCTTATCTCTACCAGGTTAAATAAATAAATAAATAAATAAATAAGTAAATAAATAAATAAATAAATAAATAAATAAGTTACTCGTTTATAACCTAAAGGTGATTATTGCTGGAAAAATTTAATATCTAAGTTTAACACAATTCCTATAACATTCAAAACTATAACTTGTACACGTTATTCCACATATCAATTACTCATGTAATAGTTATATGAAAAGGATTCAATGTACATTGAAAATATAACAAAAATAGGAGAATTTTCTGAAATAAAACACAGACTGGATGGAATACCCTACCCAGTGACATCAGAGACTGTCGGAATTTAGTAGCGTCCAAAAGCAAGCTTATTAAGCATTTTCTTACTGCGTAGAGTAGGTTTAATTTTTACTTAATTAATGAAAAAAATGTTTCCTCTTCTTAACTTTTACAATAAACTGTCTAGCTTTTATTAATCAGTTAATCTTTTAGTACTTTGATTTTTATTGTATTTGTAAATTTAATATTAATTGTAATTATAATTGTAATTGAATTCTTAATATTGTAGTTGTAATCCCCTGGTAGAGGGGAAGAGAAAGCCTGATGGCCTTATCTCTACCAAGTTAAATAAATAAATACATTTTCTATGGTTTGTGACATTAAAAGAATAAATAAAGCAATACATTATAGACATGCACTGTTTCATCAATTGTACATAATATAAAACTAGACATGCTTAACACGAGAAAGATGTGCTGTGACTATCCCATAGCACAAGAAATGCTTAAATTATTTAATTGAAAGTATGTACAAATTAAATACGATAGTATTGGACTTACAGTGGGTGAAAGAGAGGTGCAAAATAATGAGGAAATCCAATTTCAATTATAACTGTAAGTACAAACTTTTTTTTTTTTTTTTTTTTTTTGCAATTTATCATCATCTTGCATAGACTTAATTAGTACATAGGTACCAAATGGGATCGTTGAGCTTAGTTAGATATGACCACCAACGTAGGGGGTTTTTTTTACTGATTGTGGGGATTTTTTAAACTTCTGTAGGGATTTATATCTGAAAAAATCTGGCAACACTGTAAGAAGCTGAAAAACTTTTCAGACACAAACAAAAATTATACACTTTCTTTTTGTCCAGTGACAGGACCTTTAACTCGTTATCCACTCCGAATCTACCAAAGGGCTCATAGATGTCGCTAGCGCCGAAAAGAACACATCTCTTAGTTCGTAGAACCTATACAGAGTGCAGTAGACGCTGTGGGCCCACATTACACTCATAATGACTGATGGTGATGAATAATTGTAGAGAGAACATAGGGAAACTGGAGTACTGTGATAAAACTCCTGTATTGCCGAAACCAATAGCTTAAGGGGTTAGGTACATCTTACAGCAGTGAAATTTTTGGAAATATTCAACATTTTTTTCCTCCATTACCCTATCTTGTACAATAGTGAAAATTGGTATGTGTGAAACACTGTCCTTCTGCTATATGAAAAAAAAAAACATTTTTACGATTTAAAAAAAATATTTATTTATTTTCTTTTTACAAATTCAAAATGGTGGCATTTCACTGTGCAGTGATGAAGCGTTTCCCTTATAATTCATAAACTTGTTAATTTTTTCATGTTCTCTCTCTTTTATTTTATTACTGAAACTCATGTTTACAATATCATGCTCTTTCAACTACATTCCTTAATAAATAATTACTTACTTACTTACAAATGGCTTTTAAGGAACCCGAAGGTTCATTGCCGCCCTCACATAAGCCCGCCAGCGGTCCCTATCCTGTGCAAGATTAATCCAGTCTCTATCATCATACCACACCTCCCTCAAATCCATTTTAATATTATCCTCCCATCTACGTCTCAGCCTCCCTAAAGGTCTTTTTCCCTCCGGTCTCCCAACTAACACTCTATATGCATTTCTGGATTCGCCCATACGTGCTACATGCCCTGCCCATCTCAAACGTCTGGATTTAATGTTCCTAATTATGTCAGGTGAAGAATACAATGCGTGCAGTTCTGTGTTGTGTAACTTTCTCCATTCTCCTGTAACTTCATCCCGCTTAGCCCCAAATATTTTCCTAAGCACCTTATTCTCAAACACCCTGAACCTATGTTCCTCTCTCAGAGTGAGAGTCCAAGTTTCACAACCATACAGAGCAACCGGTAATATAACTGTTTTATAAATTCTAACGTTCAGATTTTTGGACAGCAGACTGGATGATATTTTTTTTTATTTTGTGTTAGAAGAAAGTACTGATACTTGACCATTTTTAAATGAATTTATTTTTTATTAGACAATATATCAAAGGTAGAGAAGCGATCTTCCATCATATTGTAGAAATTACATGCATAAATACACACAACAAATTTCATCACAGAATGTTGGATAGTTTTTGAGTTATGTGGGAAATGCATCACTTCACAGTGAAATGTATTTTGAAAAAAAAAAGTAAATATGTTTTTTTAAATTGTAAAACTATTTTTTTTGCATATAGCAGACGAACAGTGTTTTGCACATACCAATTTTCATTATTGTACAAAATACAGTAAAGGAGGAACAAAATGTTGAATATTTCCAAAATTTTACTGCTCTAAGCTGCACTTAACCCCTTAAATATGGCAGTTAACACAAGAACGCAGGGAAGAATTTAAGAAAATGTTAGAAAGTTCAAGCAATAAACTAATTGACAAATAAGGAGTTCTGAATAGAATGTCACATACAAAGATTTAATTAAATCTGATTAGAGGAATGGGTGACGCTAAATTATGCACGTTACATAGTAAAGCATTCCAGTTTTATTCTTCGCTTGACCAATGCATAACAAATGACATTCTCTTGTAATATGTCTACAAGAATTTTAGCATATTTATATCAAATGCGATCCTGACATGGTCTGCAATTCAAATGAAAGTTTGCTGCAGTCTAGATATCACGACACACTCATCTTACCATTGCGAAGTGCTTCTCCACTTCTATTCATTTCAAAGAAATAATATATTAAATGTATACGCATATATATATATATACAGCTCTCTCCTCATTCTCTATGAATTTTCATAACGCGAAAGCGGAGATTCTTTCTCAGTGGAAGTTTCATATCATTGTTCCCATATCTACATGAAAACTTTGTCGACTGCACACTTTGCAATGTTTTAATGCAGATTTTTTTCTGTGAAACGTTTGTATCTTTTCAGAGATTAGACGTAAACATGGAATGTCATACCGTTTTCTCGAAACAGAAATGAATGCGGATGAGAGATTGCTCTTTTCAATTCCTTCACTAAGAAACTGATGAAGGCTGTAATTAGTGTGCAGGGGGAATACCTTAATGTGGCTTTGCTTTCAGAAAACCAAAGTACATTCCTACATTCTGCAGAGAAGTAACACTGGTTGTCAAACTTTTTAAAGATGCAGCCCACTGTTGGGCAACCCCTCCTCCATATTTTCGTACCGGTTCTCGACTCCATTTGAAAAATACAAATCCCTGTAAAATGGAGAAAAACTATAATTTTAATCAAAATCAGGGATACTACCCTGTAAAAATTTAAACAACAGCTTTTTGAGTATTTCCCGAAAGAAACACAAAACAATTATGGTAGCCATAAATGTATTTTTATTTATTTATTTATTTCAAATATACAGAATAAAGAAATATAATTACAAAACAAACAAAGAGAAATACAAATAAAATAATACAAGCAATATAAAAAGAAGATACAGTAGTATTAACAAAATTTGAGACCGAATGAGCAGCGCTCGTGCTCGGTCGCAGTTCAGATATAATATTAAAATAAAAAATAATAATATAAATAAATAAGTAAAATAAAATAGGAACTAAAATATAATTACAGCGGCAATGGAAATATATAATATAATATTAACACTAGAGAAGAATAATATCGCACGTGAAAAGTAGGACTAATATATATTTCAAAATTATAGAATACAAATATAATATAGGTTGATTAATTCATACACATAGGCTATAAATTTATGTAATCAAATTGAAGATATTAACACGTTTCTAATTTTCTTGTTATATGCTAGTGGGTTACATGTTAGAAGTTCTGGATGTAATTTAGTTAAAGCATTGTACAACCGAGGGCCAAAATTTATGCTATGCTTTAGACCAGCAGATGTAAGACATTTAGGTTCTACTAATGTTGAATTAATATTTCGTCTTGTGTCATAATTGTGTGTCTGTAATACAAACTTATTACGATTTTTATGATAAAATTTTAACTGTGTATACTTATAAATTTGTTCAATATTAAATACATTAAATGGATAATAATAATAATAATAATAATAATAATAATAATAATAATAATAATGGCTTTATTTAACCTGGCAGAGTTAAGGCCTTAAGGCCTTCTCTTACACTCAACCAGAATTAAAACTTGCTTACACATTTGAACATAAAACTTTATCAGAATTAAGTAATTACATACTGATTACATAATGAGATCAAAAGAGGTAGTTACATAAAATTTACCTCATAAAATAAAAATAAACATAGTGAAATACATATTAATTTATTAGAATCAAATGCGAATCACATAAAAACAGAAGCCGATACTGAATCCATTGCGTTCAATTGACAGCACTTTAAAAACAAAATAAGAAAAAACTCGCTGAATTATGTATCTATTGATGCAGTTTTGAAACCAGACAATTTTTTTTCGCAGAGCATTGGACAGTTTCGCGTCAAAACATTACCTCAGTTTCGCAAGACAAACTCTTAAATCTTTTCTCGCCCACTAGTCCATAATCGTTCAATATCTCCATGGATACGATATTATAATATATGTAATACGGCTCATTATATCTTTGCTGGCCTAAAGAAAATTTCATAGAGCCTAGAGCCAAAAAAAATATGTCGTTTACTTACTTACTTACTTACTTACTGACTTACTTATGGCTTTCAAGCAACTCGGAGGTTCATTGCCGCACTCACATAAGCACGATATCGGTCCCTATCCTGAGCAAAATCAATCTAGTCCCTACCATCATATCTCACCTCCCTCAAATCCATTTTAATATTACCCTCCTTCTCGGCCTCCCCAAAGATCTTATTCCCTCCGGCCACCCAACTAACACTCTATATGCATTTCTGGATTCGCCTATGTGTGCTACACGCCCTGCCCATCTCAAATGTCTGGATTTAATGTTTCTATTTATGTCAGATGAAGAATACAATGCGTGCAGTTCTGCATTGTGTAACTTTCTCCATTCTCCTGTAACTTCATCCCTCTTAGCCCCAAATATTTTCCTAAGCACCTTATTCTCAAACACCCTTAACCTATGTTCCTCTCTCAAAGTGAGAGTCCAAGTTTCACAACCATAAAGAACAACCGGTAATATAACTGTTTTATAAATTCTAACTTTCAGATTTTGGGCAGCAGACTAGGTGACAAAAGCTTCTCAACTGAATAATAAAAACCCATATTTATTCTGCGTTTAATTTCCTCCTGAGTGTCATTTATATTTGTTACTGTTACTCCAAGATATTTGAATTTTTCCACCTCTTCAAAGGATAAATCTCCAATTTTTATAGTTCCATTTCGTACAATATTCTGATCACGGAACATAATCATGTACTTTCTTTTCGGAATTTACTTCCAAACCGATCGCTTTACTTGCTTCAAGTAAAATTTCCGTGTTTTCCCTAATCGTTTGTGGATTTTCTCTTAACATATTCACGTCATCCGCATAGACAAGAAGCTGATGTAACCCGTTCAGTTCCAATACTTATACTTATATTAATTTAATTGGCAACAATTTATCTTCAGCTTGTTTGGCTTTAATAACAACTTAAGAAGGAATTTCGGTTTCAGCAGATCTCGACATCATTTCCAACATAACAGAACATTGTTTATTAAATTCAGAGACTGGTAACTTAACAACAACGATAATAATAGCTTCATGCATGGCCTCCCTCAACGAATAATTTTTATTCTACGTATTCTTTTTTTTTTCTAGTATACACAATCCCTAGATACCAAAACAAAACACGTTGAATAAGACATACAAATACAAAGCAAATTTATAATTTAAAACTCTTATCAAAAAGTTAAAAAGTTTTAATGTATTCAATTACGAATTAGTGTGCCACAAAATAATAACAATAATACTAATCCCTGTACATGGGCTGAGATTGCATGAATAGAAATCGGACATAACTTTGTACACACTCGATACATATTAAGGGAAATATAAAAATGTATTAACACATAGGTCTATTACATGTTGGAAATGTATCGAAACTCCATCGAAATAATACATGTGAAATATATGAAGAGAAAAGTAACACAAGAAAAGCTAGACTATATTTTGTTTGATATTGGAAATACATGAAGGAAACTTTCTACGATGGAATAAATACCAGTTCTGATAAAGGGTATAAAATAAACTTAAGGACCCTACTGTACTGTCTATGCTAATTTATGATGAAATTATATTGCAGACTAAGTTACCAAAATCTATCTATCTATCTATCTATCTATCTATCTATCTATCTATCTATCTATCTATCTATCTATCTATCTATCTATCTATCTATCTATCTATCTATCTATCTATCTATCTATCTATCTATCTATCTATCTATCTATCTATCTATCTATCTATCTATCTATCTATCTATCTATCTATCTATCTATCTATCTATCTATCTATCTATCTATCTATCTATCTATCTATCTATCTATCTATCTATCTATCTATCTATCTATCTATCTATCTATCTATCTATCTATCTATCTATCTATCTATCTATCTATCTATCTATCTATCTATCTATCTATCTATCTATCTATCTATCTATCTATCTATCTATCTATCTATCTATCTATCTATCTATCTATCTATCTATCTATCTATCTATCTATCTATCTATCTATCTATCTATCTATCTATCTATCTATCTATCTATCTATCTATCTATCTATCTATCTATCTATCTATCTATCTATCTATCTATCTATCTATCTATCTATCTATCTATCTATCTATCTATCTATCTATCTATCTATCTATCTATCTATCTATCTATCTATCTATCTATCTATCTATCTATCTATCTATCTATCTATCTATCTATCTATCTATCTATCTATCTATCTATCTATCTATCTATCTATCTATCTATCTATCTATCTATCTATCTATCTATCTATCTATCTATCTATCTATCTATCTATCTATCTATCTATCTATCTATCTATCTATCTATCTATCTATCTATCTATCTATCTATCTATCTATCTATCTATCTATCTATCTATCTATCTATCTATCTATCTATCTATCTATCTATCTATCTATCGTCCACACCTGTGGAGTAACGGTCAGTGCGCCTGGCCGTGAAATCAGGTGGCCCGGGTTCGAATCCCGATCGGGGCAAGTTACCTGCTTGAGGTTTTTTCGGGGGTTTTCCCTCAACGCAATACGAGCAAATGCTGGGTAACTTTCGGTGCTGGACCCCGGACTCATTTCACCGTCATTATCACCTTCATCTCATTCAGACGCTAAATAACCTTAGATGTTGATACAGCGTCGTAAAATAACCTAATAAAATAAAAAATAATACCTATCTATCTATCTGTCTATCTATCTATCTATCTATCTATCTATCTATCTATCTATCTATCTATCTATCTATCTATCTATCTATCTATCTATCTATCTATCTATCTATCTATCTATCTATCTATCTATCTATCTATCTATCTATCTATCTATCTATCTGTCTATCTATCTATCTATCTATCTATCTATCTATCTATCTATCTATCTATCTATCTATCTATCTATCTATCTATCTATCTATCTATCTATCTATCTACCTACCTTCGTACCTATTTATTTATTTTTTTTTTTCTGGTGTAGTTAAGGCCATCATGCCTTCTCTTTCACAACACCAGGAATACAAATACGTAATAGAAATAAACAGAGAAAAAAACGTGTTGTAAATTTCATATCATTACTTCTAAATGAAGAGGAATTTCTTCATGATGAGACATGACATTCCGATTTTCCTTGTAAATATTTATTATTGCCGATCTAATACATAGATTTACTTCATACATTGTGCAGTTCGAAGTGTTCATTTTCTTTTTATTAGTGCTACATCAGCGTATTCCAGAATTGCCTCGCTTATCTGTGTACTAGGATACACAACGTTTTTCCATCTGCTATCTGACAGAATGTAAGGACAGTGTGCCAGACATTCTCCAACTCTAGTCCGGGAGTGGAGAAACACTTCCGCTTGAAGATTGCGTAGCATATTGTCTGCCCTGTGGGAGGGAGGTCCCAGCATGTGCGAGAGGGTAGCAGGGACAAGGACGAGGGTAAATATCCCCAGTGCGACGGACGGGTGAGAGTTTGGATAGTCACGACTCATTACATGCGTAGCAGACTGAACCCGGCACCAAGACCAGAAGGAAGGGCCTATAACTTCCCTTCTAACAGTAGAGATACCGGCAAGATTCACGTTTGTTCAACCATTACTCCAAAATAGAGCCAATGATAGCCCATCAGGCGATGAATTTCATTGGTTAATACCACTGAATATTTGCACCGTGCTCAGAAGGTTTTGGTTCGGTAACCCTTCAAGTTTCTTCATACTTATCAAAGTTTTACGATATAACCTTACTAAAGATAGCACTTGTATCTAAATCATCGGCTTGAATGTACTGTACTTATGCACCAGAAAATCCTCATTGAAGGAGTTGTTTTGGGCCATTAACGGCGGTAGCCAGAGTTAATATTGACGTTTACTGAGCACAATATGGTTGTAAAATATGAGTCGGTCATAAACAGCCAACCTTAGCTTGTGCTTTTGATTGCGTTTCCATGGAAACCCTGTCCTTGTACAAAGGTTAATCCCTTCGATTTTTTACGAGCTTTTATAGTACCGTCTTTCGGGGAGAGCTTTTGCTATATCTTGTGAGCTGTTTACACTTCAATGACAATTTATTAGTACTACATTCTTGATTACAATCTTTTAACACTTATATGATCACTGATGAACGTTATTTAAATTAAATTTGTTTAACGGATGACAATATCGATCTCGAAATAAAATACGAATTGAAGTATATGAAATAACTCACATTAAATAGGCCTATTATAATAGCCTAATATAAACGAAACACTTAAAATAAACATTAAAAATTACGGGACAAGAAAAAAAAATTGAAGCATTAGCCACCAAGTATAATAAATTATCCAGGTAATAAGAAATATTACATTATCTACCTCAGAAAGCTTTATTAAAAATTATTACTAATCTCCATATCACATACGAATTGCCTCTATCTATAGTACGTTTTACAGAGCCATTATTATCTATGGTTCCAGAAAACAGAGGCCGTTTCTCCCGCGCAATCGACTTCCAGTAGCCATATGGCATTCAGTGCGCTTAGAAATCGTGTAATGATACTCTCGATTCTTCAAGTGCACAACGTTAGTGTATAAAGTTTAGTGATTATTGTGTATTTAGGTAATGCCTAGCAACAAATTCTCACTGTGTGAACGTGTGTATATGTACAATACATACATAAAAGGCAGAAGGTCGTGTGCGAAAACAAGACGAAAATTTGGAATAAAGTTTCCAAAACAATTGGACGACTTGCTAAAAGATTTAAAGAAACAGGCTCAGTGAAGAATCGAAAATTAAGCAGAAAACGTAGTGTTCTTAAAGAAGAAAAATTAGATGAGATTGGTGAAAGATTAGAACAGTCAGCTGCTATATGCTACCTTTGGTCTACTCACAGTTCCTTTTCACATAGATTAATCCGTTCAACTTGTGATTTCATATGTACCCTTGTTTTCCATTATACATCCAGATTCTACTTCACATATAAGGCCACAAAGTATTAGGGGCTGCAAGACAATAAACACCTTTAAAAACAGCTTAAAAGATAACCTTCTTAGCATTTCACTCCAATCATACTGACTTAAACTATCGCTGTCTACATTGTTACTCCTTCCTTTAGACATCATCCTGATAGTGCTGTATTTTCAAAATTGTCTCATAATAATCTCTTTCTATTATTTAACATTATTTCAAATATATTAACATTCTATGTATTTTAGCTTAATTCTGCTACACAGTTTATTTCAGTGTTTAATTAATAGTTCATAGTATTTTGTTGTTTAATTCGTATATAACTCTTGTATACATGTAACTCTGACTTAATCAAATTGTTGAATTCTTTGTAAGTTTATGCATATGTATATACATTTTTTGCTGGTTGAGTGGAATAGAAGGCCTTACGGCCTTAACTCTGCCAGCTAAAATAAATCATTATTATTATTATTATTATTATTATTATTATTATTATTATTATTGTTATATATATGTATATATATATATTCACTGTTTGTTTGTAATATAAGTTCTATGTACGTCTATTAATGGTCTGATTTAAAAAATGAATTTTGAATACGAATACTCGTTAAAGTATTATTTCACATATTTCATTAATAAATTTATTCTTTAAGGGGTTAGGTATAGCTTATAGCAGTAAAATTTTGGAAATATTTAACATTTTTTTTCCTCCATTAAAGTAGTATCTGTAAAACACTGTCCTTGTTCTATACGAAAAAATATTTTTACGATTAAAACAAATTATTTACATTTTTTTTTTTCAAAATTCTGTGATGAAATGTTATGTGTGTATTTATACATGTCATATCTACAAAATGATGCAAAATCACTTCTATATCTTTGATAGATTGATAAAAAAATTAATTAATTTAAAAATGGTCAAATAGTATTTTCTTCTAGCACAAAATAAAAAAAAATATTATTTATTAAGGAATGTAGTTGAAAGAGCATGATATTGTAAACATGAGTTTCAGCAATAAAATAAAGGAGAGAGAACAAGGAAAAGTTAACAATATGAGTTATGAGGGAAACGCTTCATCACTGCACAGTAAACTGTCATCATTTTCAATGCTGGAAAAAAAATATATATATATATATTTTTTTTTAATCGTAAATTTTTTTTTTTCACATAGCAGAAGGAGAGTGTTTTAAGCATACCAATTTTCATTATTGTACAAGATACGATAATGGAGGGGGAAAATGCTCAATATTTCCTAAAATTTTACTGCTGTAAGCTCTACGTAATCTGTTAAGAGAATATTTTTGTTTTTTTTAAGAGAAGTGCCTGCTTTTATAAGTTTAAAACAATATTTAGATGATTAATTAATATTTGAGGAGAAAAATTTGCTCCGGCGCCGGGGATCAAACCCGGGTGATTGGTTCTACGTACCAAGCGCTCTGACCACTGAGCTACGCCGAATTCAATCCACAACACCGGATCGAACCTTCCTCCTTCATTGTTTCCCTTTGTGGCCTGACTCCAAGTTAGACATATATGTTGACGTGTATCCAATGTCAACTGCCATTATACTAGGAGCGCACTCCGTTGAGTGACATTTGGCCGAGATTCCGCAGTTGGCTATTTATGACCGGCGCATATTTTACAACCATATTGTGCTCAGTAAGCGTCAATATTAACTCTGGTTACCGCCATTCAGTATTCAAAACAACTCCTTTAATGGGGATTTTCTGGTGCATAAGTACTTTCAAGTACTGCGTAATCCCGGCCAAATAAGTCACTCAACTGAGTGCGCTCCTAGTGTAATGGCAGTTGACACTAGACATATACGTCAACATATATGCGTAACTTGGAGTCAGGCCACAAAGGGAAACACTGAAGGAAGAAGGTGTACGTAGAAGCAAGCACCCGGGTTCGATCCCCAGCACCGGAGCGAATTTTTCTCCTCAAATATTAATTGTCAACATTACAGAGTTTATTCTGTAGGACAAATTAATAAATCCATAATATTATAATAATAATATTTAGATATCACTAAATATGCTGTCCTGGGTCCGTCTCAAAGAGCGAAGAACTATTCACTCTCTCACTTTACTCTTCAATATTCTTCAAACCTCTATGAGTCTAACCCTAGCTACCTAGCTTCTCGTTTTCAACAATTGTCGTCATATCACGAAATAGATACTCGCTCACAACACCATATCACACTCTCCATTCCTAAACACAGAACATCCTTCTACTCTTTATCTTTCACCGACTCTGCAGCTCATCTCTGGAACTCTCTACCATAACATGTCAGAGACTATCGGACATTGTCTAGTTTCAAAAATAAATTAAAATTTCACTTTGTGAATTAGATTCCTTTCAGTTATAAGCCCTTTTCTCTGCCATATTTTGTAAAAATATAGGCTATATATTTCTTTTTCCTTCTTTTCCCCTTTAGTTCTCTTTATCAGCCGAAGAATTTATTATCATAGCCTTTTTATCGTAAATTTTATTTAATTTTCGTATTTCTTTTCTTTTTTATTATTATTTTATTACATTCCATTTTGATATATTCTTCCTTACGTTTTTCCATATTAACCATTTGTACTAAATGAGTTGCTTTCACTATATTCCAATGTATTTTACTTTCTTTTTTTATTATGGTATTATTTTCATGTTGTTTAGTGTCGATTTTATTATGCTGTTATTATTTTTTTTGTAATATGTTAGTATTCTGTTCTTTAACTTTTTGTTAAATTTTAACTGCTTGTATACTTTGTGACCTGGTAGAGTGTAAGAGAAGGCCCTATGGCCTTAACTCTGCCAGGTTAAATAAAGAATTATTATTATTATTATTATTATTATTATTATTATTATTATTATTATTATTATTATTATTAGATGATTTAGTGAGCATTTGGCATGTTTTAAAACAAAATAATCATCCCTAATGATTACGATGTGACGCAAGATGCCAATGGAATCAATCATATAAAAACCTGGACTGACGCGTCTTGGGGTTCTGCAGTAGAAATGAACCCTGGCAGGGCCAGCTAATCAACGTCGTGCGGATGAGCGACTGTCTGCTTACCCTGGGGTTTAAAAAAGCGAATGTTTGGCTGCCGTCTTCTGGATCGATCGAAATCACTAGCTAAACGTTGCTAACCCATTAGCCATTAGGTTATAAGTAGCGAGATCTCTAATGAACAGTATTAAGTACATCTCCGGAGGGACGTGCAGACTCTGAAGAAAATCAAGAAGCGATCATCCGGAAAAGTTGCTAACAAGCAGCTCAATGTGAGTCAGGCTACCATTTCATTATCTGCGTCACAGCTTAACAAACTAGATCTCTCATATACAAAACAGAATTTCTACGCTTTACGTACAGGATGATTCAAGAGAAAAAGCCCAATGTTGAGGGGTCGTAGTATGAGTGATTCTAAAGGGAAAGTGTTATATAAACATATTGGACTTTCACTTCAAAACTTCCCAGTATAAATAAAGATTTATTTCAGTAAAATTTAATTCAAACATAAAGTCATATCAATTTAATTTGGAAAAGGAGGGAAAAGGAGTTGTATTGTTTGAAGAAGTACCTGCAGCCAACTCGTGGATCTTCAAGCATGAAGGATTATCAAGTTCTGAGTGGAGAGAAATGCTAAAAATGACTGCGATGGTGGCACCAGTACGTTCTCTCCCTGGTCGCTCTACAGGCACAACCCACTGTAGGCACTGCAGTGAGTATGAAACTTTACCACATGTGCTTGGGAGTTGCCCACAGGGAGAAGTACTTAGAATAAAACGTCACAACATCATGTGTTCTATGATCGCAGATGCACTTCGATCCAAAAATCTAGACATTCACGAGGAAGTTCATTGTATTGCTGATGGTGGAAGCAATCGTAGGATCGATATCATAGCTATAAATAGAAATAAACAGTCAGCCGAAATAATTGATCCTACGATCAGATTTGAAATCTGAGCCACATCTGAAGTGAACGAAGAGAAAAATAAAATCTACGAGCCCACGATTCAGTACCTATCGGCGAAATACAACATAGAAAAAACCACAGTTACCGGTCTCTTCTTCGGAGCGAGAGGCACCATTCCGAAAGTCTGTGTAAAGTGGAGGGAAAAATACAAGCTGACGAGAGATCTTCAAGATGTCATTGTCACCACCATAATATATTTTTTTGTAGCGATATTTCGTCAGCATCTTTATGGTATACATTCAATTTAAATTATATTTGGTTCTATTTTTTTTCTTATGTCTTAATCAATTTTGTCTGAAACCTGTCTATATAATTTTTCATTTTAAATTTTATTGTCAGCTATTCTGTGTCGCAGAGCAAAACCCAAAATATTGGGTCAGATCAATAAATTAAAATTAACTTTCACGTGTTAAATTTTTATGTTACCCCGTTAACGTGTTTCGGCCTTGTTATTGACCTTCATCAGAACTGGTCGTTCCTGGTCTTGGCGCTTTTTGTTTTATTTCCTGTGGGTGGTGTATTTGTATAGTGCAATGTGGAGTCAAAGAGTGTTTGTGTTCTGAAATTGAGTTGTGTGTCGAGAATTTCATTTGGATGTGTTTTTGTGTGTTTCTATATTTCGTATTGTTCTAGTGTGTTTAGTTTCTGGCTTTTTGGTTGGAAGTGCAGAATTTCCATGTCAACACACATACACCTCAAACAAAGAAATACAACCACACAGGCGTATACAAACTCAAATGTAACACCTGCAACAACTTCTACATAGAACAGACAGGCAGATCATTTCAAACACATTACAAAGAACACATCACAGCCATAACAAAATTACAGAACACTTTCACATATGCAGAACACATCACAAATGCTAACCACATATACAAAGACATCAACACAGACATGGAAAATAATTGAGCCTGGGTCCGCTAGAGTTTCTGGGTAGATCAGTCGATAGAGAGTTGGCGCGCTCAGCCGAAGATCCCGGGTCGATACCCGGACCATGGAACAATTTTTCTCTTAAAATTATTCAAGTCAGATTCACAGGGAGCTGTACCTGAAAGTCAGATCTGTAGAGACTTGAGATGTGTGCAATAGTATTATTAAATGCTCTTCCTCTGACACATGAAGTAACATGTCCTTCCTGATAACACGAATATAAGTGTCCGCCAGAACCTCAATTAGAGGAATGGAAATAATATAAGAAGCACTGTTACCAACATATCGCCCTACAATCTCGCTAACTTTTCAACAAAAAGTAGCTAAATCCCTCCAAAGTTTGTTAAAATATCCCCAGAAATTTCGCTAAAAATTAATAATCAATATCACTAAATAAAAATAACAAAAACATACATATATGGACAAAAATATCATTTCTTCGTCGTCACCCTCTTCTGCGGAGTCTGGTTGTATTGTTGACGGCTGTGATGTTGAGTTGGAAGGTATGGGAACAGCTGATTGTGAATACACTGCGTTTGATCTAATCACTGACACTACTCTGGCAAATTAAGTGTGGAAATTTTCACCTAAGCATTTGACCACAATTCTTTTGTAAAACCTAACACGTTTTAAATACATATTAAAATATATTAAAACCAGCAAAGACTACAGTCTCATTAGCTTCACACGAACTGTCGGCACAAAATTTCAAAACTAAACTGCTTCTGGTCGTTTCGGAGTGGAAAATCTCCGCGTTGCGGGGAAGAACCAAGAATTAGCTGGAGCTCACGACTCGTCACGTGACAATCAAAGTTGTCACCGTTTATGGGTGTTGGAGCTGTAGCATTGAGTGTGAGACCTAACCCCTGAGAATCATTGAATCAGCATCTTTCCCCCTCATCACTGATCACAAATATATAAGTTCAAGGCTTTCACATATGAATCATTAGACTGCTCAGTCATGCACCCATTCCTCTTTTAAAACTAAGAAGTGCATGACTTCAGTTGAATAATTTAACTTAAAAAAAAAAAAAAAGTGGAAGAATATAAAAATCAGCAGAAAAGTCGCTAATAGTATTTTGTGCGAGATCGTGCGTATTTGCTTGTTTTCCGCACAGAACCAATACGCGATAAGTGTGAAATACCACATTCAGTATTCCCAACGTAACACACATAACAATTTCCCTCTTCTTACCGCTTAAGCGCGACACTCATTTTACTGCTTTAGGCTTTTAACATATTATTTTTAGAGACGTTTGACATAGTAATAATTATAAATTGGAAACTTACCACTGCAATTTCACCTAAATTGCAATGTTAATTATTGTTTTTAAATATTTTCAAAAATTAAGCAAAGTCTACTACTCCACGAAACTTATTGCATTCCTGATACAACTAACATTAAGGAAGCCGTGAAAAAATCAACAAGATTCCAGATGTGGATGTTATTACTGCAATACGTAATATAAATAATATTGTTAAAATATTAAAATGAAAAATAAATCGTTACATAACCTTACATAAGTTCGCATTTATAGACTGGGGGAAAAAAAAGAACAGACGTATATCACGGCCTGCTGGAGTAAACACAGAAAACATTTTATAGCAACAATGTTGAAGAAAGATATTTTGGTTTTCCGAAGTTGCCGTCATTAAACAGAAACCAAAATGGAGATTTCATTGCAACTAATTAGAAATTCGTCTTTCAGGTATGTAATAAACGATCTTCGCACAAAATAATGTACGATACACGAGCGGTATGTTTGTTTTCATGTTCGAGGAAATTAAAAAAGCTCAACTACGTTTCGCTTTTTCAATCTTTTCCTCGAACATGAAAACGTCAACATACCGCTCTTGTAACGCATATTACTATTACAAAATTTGTCGCCGAGATTGATTCAAAATTCCCTAGATTTAGTGACTTATCGCTAAATATGGCAACACTGATAAGAAGTTGATATAATTTTCATTATTAGAAAATTGCAATAACATTCGGTGTTAGAAATCAAATGAATACGTTCATTGTTGCAGGTAGGATGGCTGAAGGCGGAGGACCAGACGATCTTGACGCTGCACAACAAGGTGGTGACGCACAACTCACGCATCAGCGTCACGCACGACAACCACCGCACCTGGCAGCTGCACATCCGTCAAGTGAAAGAGTCGGACCGCGGCTGCTACATGTGCCAGATCAACACCAGCATCATGAAGAAGCAAGTGGGCTGCGTCGACGTCCACGGTAAGACAAGCCAAGTGCTCTTCCAGAATATTCAGAGCTTATCTGTCACAAGGAAATGTTTGCTATGTTGAGGAACTCGCTTTGCTCTACTTTACTTACACTACTATATAGAATATATCAGATAAATTCTTTAGAAATAATCCAGTATAGAGCAGCTAAATTTGTTAAAGGTAAAAGAGAAGATAGAAACGATACGATAAAAGAACTTAAATGGGAAACTTTGGAAAACAGACGTAGGAAAACTAGAATAACATCATTGTATAGAGCACATCTAGGTCAGAAAGCATGGGTAGACATAACGGCTCGGTTAGAAAAGCCAACGTACTATGGTAGGAACGATCATGATTTTAAAATCAAATGTAGGAAACAGAAAACGGATGTAGGTAAATTCTCATTTTTAAATAGAACTATAAATGATTGGAATGACCTACTTGCAGCGGTCTTTGAGGCTGTCCTTCCTTAAGGAGATTCAAGAATAACTTAAAAAGTTGTGTATAAAGTGCAAATTAAAATTAAGGTGACATTCAACATTTAATTTTTTAAGGTGACATGTATTTATTTAGCCTGACGAGTTTACTTCCTTGGTTTGAATTGTAAATTATTTAAAAATAGCGTGTAAGAGGGCCTTAGACTAGAAATGTTTAGTTTAAATGTAGTTCTGTTTATAAGTATGCATAAGAATGCAATTATTTGACTTATTTGAACTGTTGTATCAGTGAAGCGAGGTGAGTCAGTGAAGTTATGGTTTTACAGTGCAGTGAACAGTTCCGATCAGTGATAATTTATAGCGTCAATGAAATGTGTTCCATAGTGTCAGTGAAATGTGTTACAGAGTGTCAGTGAAATGTGTGCTAAAGTGTCAGTGAAATGCGTCATAGTGCCACTACAGGGAATGAGATGAGAGTAAAGTGAAAGACTATTGAAACTTATGTAGGACCTATACATAATCATGTAGGTTGTGTTGTAAAATTAGGTGTTTTATTTTATGTTTTATTATTATTGTGTTAAATTGTATTGTGTATTCTTATTGTATTGTGTATAAAATTGTATATGTGTAGTAAATTGTATTATTGTAAATTTTATTGTGTATTGCTTATCATTTCAACTGTGTATTGTTAATATTGTATATACCACTGCCACCGGGTGCTTGCCCACTTGCAGTGTAAATAAATACATACATACTACATCGATATATACGAGAAAAGCCAATGTTTACCTACTTAGATATAAAACGCGTAGCAAGTCCCCTACAATCGACAAACATCATATTTCGATAGAGCAGGCATGTCAAAACTCTGCACATGATGCAACTGTCTCTATGCGATGTGCACTCTCTATTCCCCTACCTGGAGGGAGTGAATCGCCTTGGAGGGGAACGCGACAGGGCTATTCAATACCTGCAGCAGCTTTTGTTTCAGTAACACAGTTTCAGTACGGGTGCCGATTTGGCTGTGTCTGTGAATGAGTTATGATAAATAAAGTGAGGAGTTCACAGATAACGGAGAAGAGAAATTACGAATCATATAACATAATTGTTATAATGTTTTCCTCAGTCGATAATAATTATTTTAAAATGGAAGGCTTTCATCAGCCCATGTCGAGGTAATAGTGTTGTGAGGTGACAATTTAGATCAGATTAAAAAAGTTCTCAAAATATATTGCCAGCACTTACTTCTTAATCAGTACTCTCACGGCAAAACGTACTTGACACTGGCGTTGTTTTGGAGTCTGTACTAACACACCAATCAAAGGTTAGACGACTTACGACTTTCATTTCATAAACTGGTAAGTGATGAGAATATAGTGAGAAATACATGTGAGGCTCTTGAGGTTGTAAGCAGAGAAGAAAATAACTATTTGCAAGGCGAAAATATTTTCTGGAAAAATATATAATGGCAAATTTTCCATCTCACGTCACTATATTAATTCAATATACTTATATTAATAAATCTTTAAACCTGACATAAAGAGAATGTCGTCGCTTCACAGCTTGTGAACTACATTTTTAATTTCTTTGAGTAACGTTCCCAACTTTTCGATACTTGCTCTCAACGTTTTCAAATAAACTACATGTGAATTTAAATTCTAAGCTTAATTTATATTTATTAATATTAATATTAATTTATATTGACATATAGCAAAGAAATGATTTCAGTGTAAGAACTTCACAATGTCCTACTGCATGTAATTAATTGGGAGTAAAATATTTTCTTCAACATTTGTGTACCAATGGTCCAAGTAAATAATAATGCTTGACGAACAATGAAAGAGTAGGGTCTATTACTTTAAAATAATTAGTACCTACTACGTAAAATGAAATACTTGTTCGTTTCTTCTTGTTTCGAAATTACTGCAATTTTTTTTCTTCAAATACTGTATAAAAATCATATTAATAAATTATGCTTTACAAACCACTACTTTGTGAAGTGTAACTGAGTAAGCCTAAAGTTTCTTGTATTACAATTGTCAAATATAGACATTGATAATAACCGTGTTTGTTTCGTTCTGCTAACTATGTTTATAATGTCCAAATGTATATTTAATCCAACACTAGAAGCGCAGAATAGATTATTGTACACCCCTCCAGCCAGTGCTGCTCATGATTAGGTTTTTCTCCGGAGCGGTTGTTTGTGCGCTTTCAGTCGGAGACCTCCGGTTACCTCCGATTGATGCCGCGCAGGTTGTATATGTGCTGTGGCGCAGACATACACTTTCCGCTGAACATTCCTTTAATCGGATCAGGTAGTGATTCGAGTCCGCTGACGTCCGCGTATCTTTTAAAATAAGTGTGTAATATTTTGTTCTTTATTTTCTCTTTTTTATTTACCTCTCTCTCTCTCTCTCTCTCTCTCTCCGGCTCTTCTTTTTTTCTTGAAGTACTATGTTAGCTGACAGATTTGTTTTCTAGTTTTGAAATTGATAGTATATGTGGAAAGGCGTATTAGTTTTATGTCATTGATCAAATTAATAACATTAAAATTAACTGAAAACTAACGCAGAAGTAAAGCTTTTCAGTAGCTAATGTAAACATTTATAATTTTCCTGGAAACACTCGTTTATTTACAAACAGTTTTTGTCAATTATTATTCTAATCGGTTTAGTTTAACGTAAAATATATTAAGGGAGTTTCAGAATGGAACAAAAGAAACGTGTGGTATCAATGGGTTAGAGTTTACTGTACAAAATAATTTATTAAGATTCTTCAGCAGACAGAATTGTGATCATTGTGTTAAAGGGTGTCGGTATTTGAACTGCCTCTTCTAAAACGCGTCACTCTTCCTCTGTAATAAAAAAAAATATAAGCGGATATCAACTTAAGGATAATTACCACACGTTTCTTCAGTTTCAGAATGAAACTCAATATTTTAATCTAATAACTCAAGTTGCCTTTTTAATATTCCATATAAGTTATGTATGATTTTTATTGCCTCGAAAGTTACGTTTTATATAAATTTGAAGACTTTTTTTCTAGACTGTGGGCATTTGGAACAATAGCACTAGAGCAGTTAAAAAAATCGTATCAAATGTTTTGCGTAATTTTAAAACTACGAAAACGATGATATAACTAATTAATCGTCAATGTGTATCTGAATGGTAATAATTTATTTTTGACAGCAAGTACGAGTACCACAACCGCGGCTCTTAATGTTAGCCTAAACACTTACATACCTACATTTAAAAATTTAGACCTAACCAGAGAATCTATCTAACCTGGTCCACGCCATAGAGATTTCCAAATATGGACCTGTTAGCGTCCTAGGAGCGTTTGGCTTTTCTGGCAACACAATCATCAACTCATATTTCATTTCAAGTAAGCGGCTCATCACTGAAGTTTGGAGTTTCATCTTATAACAATATGCTGGATCAATCTTAGAGGGTCCTTTTTTGCTGAAATTCTTGTGCTTTTCAGTTTTTCATTCGCAATGTTACTCTGTCTGCACACAAAACCACGAAATTATTAGAACTTTTATATGTAAATCAAAGTAAACACGCTTTTTAAAAGAGTTCAAAAGTGTTTTGAACAATTAAATTTACTTAAGTACTTTCTTCAAGTTCGCGATTGTGCGATCGCTTCAAATGGTCTAACAAATTCGAAGTACCACCACGCTTAGAGTAAATTCGCCTACAAAGTCCACAGCGTGCTATTTTATTATTATCTCCAACTAAATTAAAGAATTTCCATGCGACGGATATACGATTTGGTGCCATTTAATTCCACTCACAACTACCCTCAGTCCGTACGCTCCGGTCGTCCTTGAGTTCTACGTCCTCGAACTTCGCTTCGCTCCGAACCACCGCATCCCTCCGTATGTTCCCTGTTCCACCTACGATAGTACCGGAGATCACCGGTGGAGGGCTTTATTCGTAATCTCCGATTCCTCCGCGGTAGTAGTCACTCCGATGAGCAGCACTACCTCCAGCTAATAACTGTTAAAAGCAACGCTTGATTGATGCAACCTGCACAGACCGGCAATCCGCACACATAACTGCACATTTAGAGTCTGATTTCTGACATGCCTGCGATAGAGCATGAAAGAAAAGGAATATTATGGACAATAAAAAATCTACCGTATGAAAATGAGTATATTTAAGAGTTGTTAATTATAAAAAGTGAATCTGATACAACGTTAATACAAATTAATTTTATTTTCTGTCTACCTATAAAATACAATAATAAATACATAAATAGATACATGGATTTATTGACAAAAAAAACAGATTAATTAATTGATTACGTAATTAATTAAGTAAAGCAATAAATATGATATCTAGCTGATAACCTATTTCATCTCACACGCGTGTTAGATCACTCGATCGATCAGTGCCACAGCCGCGAAATTCCTGAAGGTTGGCGGGGAGTGGAGATTCAAAAACAATGTTCTTCACGAATCCCGCAAGAAAAAAATCGCAAGGTGTTAAATCTGGTGACCTGGGTGGCCACCGCATTAAGGCGTCATTTTCTTGTTCACCGCGTCATATTCAACGCTGTCATAAATTTATGTTGGGATACCTTCGTACGTCATTGTGGAAATGAGCCGAACGGCGGAAAACCATGGCAAGTATGCGATATAGGCTTTTTCCTAACTAAACTTGGAGAACTTCTCGTGCTATCTGTATAAGAATTACAATTATTCGTTGCTTAGTTTATTTGTGGTGAATTTCTGAAATGTTTCACGTACTTGTGAGAGACGGTGTATTATTTAAAGGTCTCTAGGATGATATGTACACATTTTCGCGTGAAACTGAAGTTAAGAACTCAATACCTATGACATATCTACAAGAACATGTTATTTGTAAATGAAAGAAAGAAAATGTACCTATTCAAAAATGATGTTTTACTTCCAAAATAAACTTTTACATTGTTTAAACAATAACAATAATAAAAGAGAACATGTAATACTTTTTTTCAATAAAGTTTTGTAGATTTTCAACTGCTTACCACCGATAACCGTAAGATATGAACCGAGACATGTTAGGTTGAATTACGTTAATAATGCGATATTTTCAAAAAATGATCCCTTTTGATCCATCTCTTAGAGTTTAGGAATTTGGGCCAATTTTTTTCGGCTTATGCAACAGCTAAGCTCAGAGCATGGCGCAGTAATCTTAGTTAGTCACTTGTCTGAAATGTGAGTGCATAGATCTTAGGAATGCATTATCTCATGTCCAAAACACAGCAATTATTCGAAGACAGAAACTGATTCACTATCTGAACTTAAGATATATGTACACCCACAAAACGCAAAAAATGATGAAAAATTAGAATTTTCAAAATATAACTATTTTAATACAGAATTTTCTCCCCCCATAATTTGATACAAGAATTTTCGATTTATCCCTTATGGTTTTTCAGATAAGTCCCATTTTCCAAAATGCTGCGTCATCAGCCACGGTCACTTACTTTTGGAGTGCATTACTTTTGGACTGATCTTCGTAGCAGTCAATTCCCTCGTCCAGCATTGCTTGTAAAATAAACTTCTTTCTAGTCCCGAAATAGATGCATAGATATCTGGGCATGATCATTAGATTGAAAAAACTTTTTTACATAATGAAGTAATTTATAATCTTTTACTGTTAGTCATAAAACTGTAAATTTGTGTGTCAGTGATGTTGTACGTCATTTTAATTACAGTCCAAAAGTAGAAATTACAATTCTGAGGAGGATGGGCATAAACCCTGGGACAAACACCATCGCAGGATTTGTTGCATCAATGGAAATAGGGACAAAAATGCCAGAAAAAGAAACATTCAACACCTGGAGTTAAAACAAGGCGGAGGTATTTGACAGGCAGAAAGAAGCTGAAACTGGACCGACATGAAGCTGCTTAAGGGGTGACATATGATGATGGAGTCTTCTAGGCTCTGAAAGTTTGTGGCTCATTTCCTGTAAATAGTAATTTTAGAATATTTAATTCTTTCAAACATGATATCTCAGTCAAATATGGTGATACCAAGAAGATATCGGTGTCATTTTGAAGCTTGAAATGTCCCCCAGTGCCTGACAATGAGTAAAATAACATTAATATAATTAATAATTATTTTTGGATTTTTACATGATTTATGCGACATAAAATATTATTGTAAGTTACATATATGGTAATATTTAATTAATGTAAATAAAAATAAAAATAATAGCTCTATGTCAGGCACTAAAGAATAGTTTTAGCTATAAAACAGTGAAAAACTGTGGCTCTATCTTCAAAACTGCATGAGCTATCATGTTCAAGTTGCATGTCAAAATTATAAACAAAATACTTTTTAAAAACAATTTAGACATAATTTCAAGGGATCTGTTCACTTCATTCTCTTTCTACTACCATTCTCAATTGTATAAAAATTTTACAGAGCAAAATTATACAAAACAAAATTTTTTGTATGTAAAGGTGTACATATAGCTTAAGTGTACTGTATGTGGGCCTAGTTCTGCGCTTTTGCATCAGTGACTTGAATTGTTCTGCTCAGATTGTTGCATGCACAGGTCTCTTACTCTCATCTCTTTCGTCATATCCTCTTCCGATTCAAAATACTTTTTTTCTATGTGAGGTCTTGTAGGGTATGTCTTTCTCCTGTACATGTTGTACATTCTCTTGAATTTACTCCCTGGTCGCCATGGCAATTAGCGCTGCGTTCGCTCAGAGGCACGGGGATTCCTCATGATCTTCATCGCCGCAGTTTGCACGGACTACGTTGTTTGTACATCGTTTTCTACATGTCGCTGAAAGCATAGCATTGAGTTGATAGCGTACGGTACGTAGATGAGCTCGTAGGCAAAAAAAAGAAGAAAAAACTAGCACACAGATAATTAAAAATGTTGGGAGAATTTCAAGGGAAGGGATATCTATGCGCCCTGCTTAACCTCCTTAGAATACCGATTATTTCAAAAATTTATTTTGTATATGTGATGGTTATGGCGTAATCTAACACAAAAAAATGTAGATTTGAGAATATCAACAATAACATCATAGAGCAAGAAGAATAGGAATGTAAATATTATTTAAAGTAAACTTAAATAATTGAAGTAAACTTAATTTGCTGACTTAAATAAGTATATATCAACTTAATTATATAAGTTACATGTGAATTGTAATTTATATATTAACGTATTCAGTTGCACATCAACTTAATTAATTACAAAGCAACTTAATTAATTACACGTCGATCTAATTAATTACACATCAACTTCATTTTGTATGAATGGAGTTCATTACATTTCAACTTAATTAATTACACTTCACTTCTTAATATTACGCATTATTTACGTATCAGGTTTATGAATTATATGCAAATTAGTAACGTAGCAACTTACTTAGCTAATTTGCATTATACATTAAATTAATTTTAATGTTCTTCAGGAAAAGTCAACCCTCGAATTTCACTGCGGTTAGCTCATTCAAATCACTTGCAGTTCTATTTAGAAATGATAATTCACCGACATCTGTTCTCTGTTGTCTGGTTTTGAGTTCTAATTGGACGGATTTACGCAATAATAATAGACCAACCGACAACTTTAAAAAAAATTAGGCATTTGCACAAAGCTGTCGATGGCAGACTAATTTAACTCGGAAAAAATCAAGAATGCGATATCTGAATTTTGATGCTATTTATGAGCAAAATTCGTTTATTGCATAAAATTAATTTATTTATTATTGCCACAACAACATTACTTATCCAACTTTCATTATTTACTTTCATGTTGTTTTATGGTCTAGATATTAATGTAATAACTATGTAAGCAAAAACTGTTTCGAGATATTGGCCATTGAAATAAATCTGTTTTTTTTTTCTATAAAACATTTTCTTCATGAAGTATTATAACATTCATACTATTACAAAAAATAGCACAAATAATACAAAAAAAAGGCTAACCGATTTTTAATAAGAGACCAGGAGTTGAATTAGTATTTCAAAGTAAAATAATAATAATAATAATAATAATAATAATAATAATAATAATAATAATAATAATAATAATAATAATAATAATCAAATAACAATAATAATAGTAATAATAGTAATAATAATAATAACAATAATAATAATAATGAGATAATTTAGATATTATCTGTGATATATATAACCATTAAACATTGAGAAACCTGAAACAGCTATTATTGTTAACAAGAATTGTTAGAAAAAATATCTCGTTAGCCTATTCTTAAATTGGTTTGATGTCTGACAGTCCCTGACATTACTCGGTAGGGAATTCCAAAGCCGAGGAACAGCCACAGTGAAAGAAGATGAATATGAAGATGTTCGGTAGGAGGGAATGGATAATATTGAGGAGTGTTGTGATCGTGTGTCTAGGTTATGATGGGTGGATAAATTTTGAAAACGAGACGCAAGATAGACAGGAGTGGAGAAATGCAATATGTGAAAGAGAAGGGAAAGACAGTGGATTTTCCTACGATCTTCTAGACGGAGCCAGGACAACATTTCGAGGGATGGTGTTACGTGATCGGCCCGGCGAATATTGCAGACGAAACGGACGCACATATTATGAACACGTTGTAGTTTCTGCGCGGAAGTAACGCTTAGGTCAGTAAGCAGAATATCACAGTAATCGAAGTGGGGCATTACGAGTGTTTGCACTAACATTTTTTTCATGGAAAAGGGTAGAAAATTCTTCAATCGCCTAAACGAGTGGATTAATGAGAAGAGGCGAATGAAACAGAGTGAGATCTTCTTGTGACTTTGAAATCGAAGGATCGACTTTGTGAGTATTGGGACCAAACTTTAAATAGTTCCGGTACTTGCAAGAGGGGAATTGTATACGCATCAAGCTAGGTAATATCAAATTGTTATTTACCATTGGGGCCATGCTTCGGAGTTCCTGAATTAGGCAGAGCGCAAGTCTTGCTGTAGATATCAAACCAGAGGAAATCCAATTATATTATTCATTACGCACAGCGAAGCCACTGCAATATGTCATGAAATTTTGCACAACGCCAGCTGCCTCTCTCCAACCCGCAGGGATATATCTAAACAGAACCACTTCACCGTACACCATTCACGAGGAGAAGAAAAGCTACATATGACAAGGATTTGCAATGAGACACAATGTTATATCTTTCAAATCAAAATAAATGTACAAATTTGTCGCTGTCAAATTATATTGTCGTAGGACTGAACTGAAAATTAAATTTTCTTGTTTTCAAAGACAGAGATAAAATTATAACAATATGTTGTTCTGGAATAACATGTTTAAAAGGAAACAAATTAGTAAAAAAGTACAACTTACATAATATTACACTGCATTCAAAACTTCTAGCAATTAAGATAGTTCAACTTATTTTCAGTATTTATAATTATCTTTCCATGGTGAAAGTGGAGCCAGGTTTAGTAGTACTAGTAGCAGTAGTAGTAGTAGTAGTAGCAGTAGTAGTAGTAGTAGTAGCAGTAGTAGCAGTAGTAGTAGTAGTAGTAGGCCTAGTAGTAGTAGGAGTAGTAGTAGTAGCAGTAGTAGCAGTAGGGCTAGTAGTAGTAGGAGTAGTAGTAGCAGTAGTAGTAGTAGTAGTAGGCCTAGTAGTAGTAGTAGTAGGCCTAGGAGTAGGAGTAGTAGCAGTAGTAGTAGTAGGAGTAGTAGTAGTAGGAGTAGTAGTAGTAGTAGTAGTACTAGTAGGAGTAGTAGTAGCAGTACTAGTAGTAGCAGTAGTAGTAGTAGTAGTAGTAGTAGTAGCAGTAGTAGTTGTAGTAGGAGTAGTAGTAGGAGTAGTAGTAGTAGTAGTAGCAGTAGTAGTAGTAGTAGGAGTAGGCCTAGTAGTAGTAGGAGTAGTAGTAGCAGTAGTAGTAGTAGTAGTAGTAGGAGTAGTACTAGGAGTAGTAGTAGCAGTAGTAGTAGTAGGAATAGTAGTAGTAGTAGCAGTAGTAGTAGGGCTAGTAGGAGTAGTAGTAGTAGTAGTAGCAGTAGTAGTTGTAGTAGGAGTAGGAGTAGTAGTAGTAGTAGGAGTAGTAGTAGTAGGAGTAGTAGTAGCAGTAGTAGTAGTAGTAGGAGTAGGCCTAGTAGTAGTAGGAGTAGTAGTAGCAGTAGTAGTAGTAGCAGTAGTAGTAGTAGTAGGAGTAGGCCTAGTAGTAGTAGGAGTAGTAGTAGTAGTAGCAGTAGTAGTAGTAGTAGTAGTAGCAGTAGTAGCAGTAGTAGTAGTAGTAGGCCTAGTAGTAGTAGGAGTAGTAGTAGTAGCAGTAGTAGCAGTAGGGCTAGTAGTAGTAGGAGTAGTAGTAGCAGTAGGGCTAGTAGTAGTAGCAGTACTAGTAGTAGCAGTAGTAGTAGTAGTAGTAGTAGTAGTAGTAGTAGCAGTAGTAGTTGTAGTAGGAGTAGTAGAAGGAGTAGTAGTAGTAGTAGCAGTAGTAGTAGTAGTAGGAGTAGGCCTAGTAGTAGTAGGAGTAGTAGTAGCAGTAGTAGTAGTAGTAGTAGTAGGAGTAGTAGTAGGAGTAGTAGTAGCAGTAGTAGTAGTAGGAATAGTAGTAGTAGTAGCAGTAGTAGTAGGGCTAGTAGGAGTAGTCGTAGTAGTAGTAGCAGTAGTAGTTGTAGTAGGAGTAGGAGTAGTAGTAGTAGTAGGAGTAGTAGTAGTAGGAGTAGTAGTAGCAGTAGTAGTAGTAGCAGTAGTAGTAGTAGTAGGAGTAGGCCTAGTAGTAGTAGGAGTAGTAGTAGCAGTAGTAGTAGTAGCAGTAGTAGTAGTAGTAGGAGTAGGCCTAGTAGTAGTAGGAGTAGTAGTAGTAGTAGCAGTAGTAGTAGTAGTAGTAGCAGTAGTAGCAGTAGTAGTAGTAGTAGGCCTAGTAGTAGTAGGAGTAGTAGTAGTAGCAGTAGTAGCAGTAGGGCTAGTAGTAGTAGGAGTAGTAGTAGCAGTAGTAGTAGTAGTAGTAGGCCTAGTAGTAGTAGTAGTAGGCCTAGGAGTAGGAGTAGTAGCAGTAGTAGTAGTAGGAGTAGTAGTAGTAGGAGTAGTAGTAGTAGCAGTAGGAGTAGTAGTAGTACTAGTAGGAGTAGTAGTAGCAGTACTAGTAGTAGCAGTAGTAGTAGTAGTAGTAGTAGTAGCAGTAGTAGTTGTAGTAGGAGTAGTAGTAGGAGTAGTAGTAGTAGTAGTAGCAGTAGTAGTAGTAGTAGGAGTAGGCCTAGTAGTAGTAGGAGTAGTAGTAGCAGTAGTAGTAGTAGTAGTAGTAGGAGTAGTAGTAGCAGCAGTAGTAGTAGGAATAGTAGTAGTAGCAGTAGTAGTAGGGCTAGTAGGAGTAGTAGTAGTAGTAGTAGCAGTAGTAGTTGTAGTAGGAGTAGGAGTAGTAGTAGGAGTAGTAGTAGTAGGAGTAGTAGTAGCAGTAGTAGTAGTAGCAGTAGTAGTAGTAGTAGGAGTAGGCCTAGTAGTAGTAGGAGTAGTAGTAGCAGTAGTAGTAGTAGCAGTAGTAGTAGTAGTAGTAGGAGTAGGCCTAGTAGTAGTAGGAGTAGTAGTAGTAGTAGCAGTAGTAGTAGGGCTAGTAGTAGTAGGAGTAGTAGTAGTAGTAGTAGTAGTAGTAGGAGTAGTAGTAGGAGTAGTAGTAGTAGTAGTAGTAGTAGTAGTGTAGTAGGAGTAGTAGTAGGAGTAGTAGTAGTAGTAGTGGCGGTGTCGGTGGCGGTAGCAGTAGTGGTAGCGGTAGTAGTAGCAGCGGTAGTAGCAGCAGTACCAGCAGCAGCAGTAACAGCAGCAGTAGTTTGCAGTTCTTTATGTTATTCATTTCACTCAGTTCTCTAGCTTTAGTACTTACAGTACAAAGTGTGAGTTTATCTACTGCTTTTAACTAACTAAAATGATCCCTGTATCTTCAACCCTAACGACAAAAATAAAATCATGGATTGCGATGGACGAAGCTTTCACTACAGATGGAAAAATAGTAATGTGTCAAGTGTGCGGTAAAAAAGTCGGATGCTCTATGAAATCACAACTGGAGAGTCTTACCTATCCTATACCTGCCAGATATTGATATTAAATATTTTCATGATTTTACATATTTTGGTACATATTCAGCTTATTTCTCTTACATAAATATGTAGATATTTCACACCTTGATATTAAGTTACATAAAAATCCGTTCCCTAGTAATAAGATGGTTTAGTTTTTCTCCTGCATCCCATCTCAATATATTTTTTTACTTCACTTACATAATATTACTTGCATATATTACTTACATATATTACTTACTTGCAGACTTACTAAAGGCTTTACCAACAACCAAAAATGTATTTAAAAATAGGTTTAAGGACTTTACTAATAGACGGTAATTATACACAGTATTTAAAGGGTGTAAATGATATTTTGTTATTGAAGTGTTGTATCAGTGAAGGTTTATGTTGTGTCAGTGAAGTGTGTTGTGTCAGTGAAATGTGTTTTTAAAGTGAAACATGTTCCTGTCAGTGAAGCTTTATAGTTTACATTATAGTGGCAGTGCAAAGTATTTGAAAAGTGAAATGTTTTTGAAGTGTTAGTGAAATCAGGATAGAATCAGTGAAATGTGTCGTAGTTTCAGTGCAGTGAGTGAGTTGACAGCGAAATGAGTGTAATGTTGAAAGGTACTTGTGCAAGTATGAACATATCATACTCGTGGGTTTTAGTTCGAAATGAGGTTTAAGATACAAATTAGATTTATTTTAAATGTTATTTTAAGTGATCGTGCTTCATTTAATTTAGGATATTCCCTGTTAATATTATTATTATTATTATTATTATTATTATTATTATTATTATTAATGCTACTATTATTATTATTATTACTTACTTACTTACTTACTTACTTACTTACTTACTTACTTACTTACTTACTTACTTACTTACTTACTTACTTACTGGCTTTTAAGGAACCCGTAGGTTCATTGCCGCCCTCACATAAGCTCGCCATTGGTCCCTATCCTGAGCAAGATTAATCCAGTCTCTACCATCATATCCCACCTCCCTCAAATCCATTTTAATATTATTTCCCATCTACGTCTCGGCCTCCTCAAAGGTCGTTTTCCCTCCGGCCTCCCAACTAACACTCTATATGCATTTCTGGATTCGCCCATACGTGCTACATGTCCTGCCCATCTCAAAAGTCTGGATTTTATGTTCCTAATTATGTCAGGTGAAGTATACAATGCGTGCAGCTCTGCGTTGTGTAACTTTCTCCATTCTCCTGTAACTTCATCCCTCTTAGCCCCAAATATTTTCCTAAGAACCTTATTCTCAAACACCCTTAATCTCTGTTCCTCTCTCAAAGTGAGAGTCCAAGTTTCACAACCATACAGAACAACCGGTAATATAACTGTTTTATAAATTCTAACTTTCAGACATTTTGACAGAAGACTAGATGACAAAAGCTTCTCAACCGAATAATAACAGGCATTTCCCATATTTATTCTTGCGTTTAATTTCCTCACGAGTGTCATTTATATTTGTTACTGTTGCTCCAAGATATTTGAATTTTTCCACCTCTTCGAAGGATAAATCTCTAATTTTTATAGTTCCATTTCGTACAATATTCTGGTCACGAGACATAAATTATTATTATTATTATTATTATTATTATTATTATTATTATTGTTAATTGTATTTTTAATTAATAAGTTTATTATTGTCATTATTGAGTTTAATTAGTTACCACTGCCACCGGGTATATACCCATTGCAGTGTGAATAAATTCATACACACATACACATATATGGGACGGCGGAAGGGTTGCAGTTAAGGTTATCTGTAGCATAATAAAACATCTTCCAAAATGAAACTTCACCATCAAAGTGCAGTTGCGTGTTGAAGGGCCCTTATTACGTAGCACGCCGTGGCGGTCTGCGTTGGTAATGGAGGAATCTCGCAAACCGCAGCAGATTCCGGACAGACCAGCAAAGGCCGGCATTCTGCAGCAGGCCTACCTGCAGCCATCCCTACACGAAGATGAGGATGATGATTATGATTACGATGGTGATGGTAGTGGTAGTGGTGAGGACGAAGACAGTGTTCGTATTAAAGCTTTAAGCGTCAAGCTGCAAACAACTCTCTAAGCGTCGCTTACTCCATTCAGTCTGGTGCCTCAATATTTTCTCCTCACGTCCTTCGTCATTTCCTTATTAGGTTTCCACGTGCCCTTAGCGAATAGGTTCATAGTCAGTTCTCTTTCCATGAAAGGAAGGACGAGGTCTACAATAGCCTGCAACGTTGTAGGAAATATCTTATAGTCAAAATAGCGATAATAATATATCTAAATCACGTGTTGCGAAATAAATGCTTAATTACAACTGAATTATGATTTTATGGGACATATGAATTCATACCTTCAAAGCATAAATAATAATAATAATAATAATTATAATAATAATAATAATTATTATAATAATTATAAGAATATTAATAATAATAATAATGATAATAACAATAAAAATATAAAAAAATAATAATAATAATGATAATGATGATGATAATAATAAAAATAATAGTAATAATAATAATAATGATGATAATAATAAAAATTATAATAATAATCACAATAATAATAATGATGACGATAATGATGATGATGATAATAAAAATAATGATGATGATGATATTGATGATGGTGATAATAGAAATAATAGTAATAATAATAATAGTAATAATAATAATAATAATAATTATGATAATAATAAAAAATAATAGTAATAATAATAATGATAATGATGATGATAATAAAAATAATAATAGTAATAATAATTTACCGGAAGTTCTGTATGGTTGTGAAACTTGCACTCTCACTTTGAGAGAGGAACAGAGGCTAAGGATCTCTGAGAATAAGATGCTTAGGAAAATATTGCGGTTAAGAGGGATGAAGTTACAGGAAAATGGAGAAAGTTACACTGGCATGGACAACCCCTGATTGAAACACACTATAAACCCTCATTAAAATTATATAGTTTTCCCTTTAAACTTTCATTTTGTTGCATGTTCTTTTCCTTTACTTACTTACAAATGGCTTTTAAGGAACCCGAAGGTTCATTGCCGCCCTCACATAAGCCCTCCATCGGTCCCTATCCCGTGCAAGATTAATCCAGTCCCTATCATCATATCCCACATCCTTAAAATCCTTTTAACATTATCCTCCCATCTACGTCTCGGCCTCCCCAAAGGTCTTTTTTCCTCCGGTCTTCCAACTAACACTCTATATGCATTTCTGGATTCGCCCATACGTGCTACATGTCCTGCCGATCTCAAATGTCTGGATTTAATGTTCCTAATTATGTCAGGTGAAGAATATAATGCGTGCAGTTCTGTGTTGTGTAACTTTCTCCATTCTCCTGTAACTTCATCCTTCTTAGACCCAAATATTTTCCTAAGAACCTTATTTTCAAACACCCTTAATCTTTGTTCCTCTCTCATAGTGAGAGTCCAAGTTTCACAACCATACAGAGCAACCGGTAATTAATATAACTGTTTTATAAATTCTAACTTTCAGATTTTTTGACAGCAGACTAGATGACAAAAGCTTCTCAACCAATAATAACAGACATTTCCCATATTTATTCTGCGTTTAATTTCCTCCCCAGTGTCATTTATATTTCTTACGGTTGCACCAAGATGTTTGAATTTTTCAACCTCTTTGAAGGATAAATCTCCAATTTTTATATTTCCATTTCGTACAATATTCTGGTCGCGAGACATAATCATATACTTTGTCTTTTCGGGATTTACTTCCTAACTTATGGCTTCACTTGCTTCAAGTAAAATTTTCGTGTTTTCCCTAATCGTTTGTGGAGTTTCTCCTAACATATTCACGTCATCCCCATAGACAAGAAACTGATGTAACCCGTTCAATTCCAAACCCTCTGTGTTATCCTTAATTTTCCTAGTGGCATATTCTAGAGCGAAGTTAAAAAGTAAAGGTGATAGTGCACCTCCTTGCTTTAGCCCACAGTGAATTGGAAAAGCATCAGATAGAAATTGGCCTATACGTACTCTGCTGTAAGTTTCACTGAGACACATTTTAATTAATCGAAGTAGTTTCTTGGAAATACCAAATTCAATAAGGATATTATATAAAACTTCTCTCTTAACCCGAGTCATACGTCTTTTCGAAATCTATAATAATAATAATAATAATAATAATAATAATAATAATAATAATAATAATAATAATAATACTAACAACAATTTACCGGTTGTTCTGTATGTTTATGAAACTTGGAGTCTCACTTGAAAGAGGAACAGAGACTAAGGGTCTCTGAGAATAAGGTGCTTAGGAAAATATTTGCGGTTAAGAGGGATGAAGTTACAAAGAATGGAGAAAGTTACAGAACACAGGACTGCGTATTCTTTACCTGACATAATTAGCAACATTAAATCCAGACGTTTGAGTTACCACTCACTGAAATAAGAAGACTAATTTTTAAGAAGTTGTGGCGCGAGTGCGGTGAATTATATTTAAATGTCATTTTATGTCATTTTTCTATTATTTTAAGGGCATTTTATTTATCATTTTAAGTAGATTTTTAGGTCATGAACATCCGTCCTCTATCCTCTCAGATTTCAATGACGCATGTAAGATATTCATTCTTTCTGGAAGAAGGAAAGGCTACTCTTTCTGCATAGAATTCAGTTGTGTGTCTGCCATTCAAATACATGAATAAGAGATAATAATTAATTAATTATAAAGCTATTATTCACTTCACGAGACACAAAGGCACTCGCAGAGACAACGGAGACAAATGAGTGTCTCTTTGTCTCCACTCGACTTTTACATGTGACGGACTGGAATATGAGCGTTTCCAGCCCGGATAATTAGTGTGTGTAAGCCTTAATTGTTTTTCTAGGCGGCCAGCCTGCAGCACGCTACTGGATTAATTCTGTGTAGAAGTTATTACTCTCACGTTTGCAGCAACGTGACGGGAATTATTACATGTAAAGGAGAGAATATGTATGCCAGTATGTTACGGACGTAGTAAAGGTCAAGAATATCGCTATCAACACTTGCGAAAGGGAATAATAGTAACTAGAGTAGAACAATTCAATACCAGCTCTTACAACTACTTTTGTCGACATAGCTTCCACAGACTGATTCAATGTATTTATCATAGACTGATACGGATGATTGTATGTATGTATTTATTCACACTGCAATGGGTATATACCCGGTGGCAGTGGTAACTAATTGCACTCAATAATGACTATAATAAACTTGTTAATTAAAAATACACTTAATAATAATACCAATAACTAATACTAACAATAATTTAAAATAATAATAATAATAATAATAATAATAATAATAATAATAATAATAATAATAATAATAATAATACGCAATATCCTAAATTAATTGAAGCACTATCACTTAAAATAACATTTAAAATAAATCTAATTTGTATCTTAAATCTAAGTTCGAACTGAAACCCACGAGTATGATATGTTCATATCTGCACAAGTACCTTTCAGCACTACACTCATTTCGCTGTCAACTCACTCACTGCACTGGAACTACGACACATTTCACTGATTCTATCCTGATTTCACTAACACTTCAAAAACATTTCACTGTTCAAATACTTTGCACTGCCACTATAAACTATAAAGCTTCCCTGACAGGAACACGTTTCACTGACATAACACACTTCACTGACACAACACACTTCATTGACATAACATAATTCTTCACTGATACAACACTTCAATAACAAAATATCATTTACATCCTTTACATACTGTGTATAATAATTATCGTCTATTAGTAAAGTTCTTAAGCCTTTTTTTAAATACGTTTTTGGTTGTTGGTAAAGCCTTTAGTAAGTCTGCAGGTAAAGCATTCCAGTCCCTGATAGTACGATTGAGAAAAGAAAACTTTCCAGTGTCCGTCCTCTGTCGGTGCAGAACAAAAGATTAAACTTCTTAATAACAACTTTTAACACTGTATCACTTCGGAATATGTTTGATGAGACTTTCTTGTGTTAAATTCTAACGTACCTTGTTTACATGTTTCGACCTGTTTATGGGTCATTCTCAGAACTGGTAGTTGTTGGTCTTGGCGCCTCTTGTTTTGCTTCCTGTGAGGGTGTGTTCGTGTGGTATAATGTAGAGTCAAAGAGTGTGTGTGTTTTGAAATTGAGTAGTGTGTTGAGAATTTCGTTTTGGTGTGTTTTCGTGTGTCTGTATATTTCATATTGTTCTAGTGTGTTTAGTTTCTGGCCTTATGGTTGGATGTGCAGCATTTCCATGTCTGTGTTGATGTCTTTGTAGGTGTGGTTAGCATTTGTAATATGTTATGCATCTATATTGTGGGGAGGTGTTTTGTAATTTTTTATGCCTGTGATGTGTTCTTTGTAACGCTTTTGAAATGATCTGCCTGTCTGTCCTATGTAGAAGTTGTTACAGGTGTTACATTTGAGTTTGTATACGCCTGTGTGGTTGTATTTGTTTGTGTTGTTTGTGTGTTGAGAAGTTTTTGTTGTTGTAGAGTTCAGAACTTGTGCTACGGTTGTTCAGAAAGTTTTTAATACGCGTGTTTACACGGTATTCCATCACTCGTTTTGATTTTCGACTGAAACAAAAATTTTCTAAAAATTTATTTTTTTTTTTTTCGAGATTTTAAGTGATTTGTATGAACGTTAATAAAATCTATAAATTTCAACCGATAGTGCTAATTCTTTCATAAAGTCTTTAATACGCGTAAACACGGCATTCCATCACTCGTTCCTATTTTCGACTGAAACAAACATTTTCTAAAAATTTAGTATTTTTTTCGAGATTTTAAGCGACTTGTATAAACGTTAATAAAATCTATAAATTCCAACCGATTGTGCTAATTCTTTCATAAAGTCTTTAATACGCGTGTTTAAACGGTATTCCATCACTCGTTCCTATTTTCGACTGAAACAAAAATTTTCTAAAAATTTAGTATTTTTTCGAGATTTTAAGCGACTTGTATAAACGTTAATAAAATCTATAAATTCCAACCGATTGTGCAAATTCTTTCATAAAGTCTTTAATACGCGTGCTTACACGATATTCCATCACTCGCTTCGATTTTCGACTGAAACAAACATTTTCTAAAAATTTAGTATTTTTCCGAGATTTGTATAAAAGTTAATAAAATCCATAAATTCCAACCGACTGTGCTAATTCTTTCAGAAAGTGTTTAATACGTGATTTTACACGGTATTCCATCACTCGTTTCGATTTTCGACTGAAACAAATATTTTCTAAAAATTTAGTATTTTTTCGAGATTTTAAGCGATTTGTATAAACGTTAATAAAATCTATAAATTCCAACCGATTGTGCTAATTCTTTCAGAAAGTGTTTAATACGTGATTTAACACGGTATTCCATCACACGTTTCGATTTTCGACTGAAACAAACATTTTCTAAAAATTTAGTATTTTTTCGAGATTTTAAGCGATTTGTATAAACGTTAATAAAATCTATAAATTCCAACCGATTGTGCTAATTCTTTCAGAAAGTGTTTAATACGCGCGTTTACAAGATATTCCATCACTCGTTTCGATTTTCGACTGAAACAAACATTTTGTAAAAATTTAGTTTTCTTGTTCGAGATTTTAAGCGATTTGTATAAACGTTAATAAAATCTATAAATTCCAACCGATTGAGCTAATTATTTCAGAAAGTGTTTAATACGCGCGTTTACAAGGTATTCCATCACTCGTTTCGATTTTCGACTGAAACAAACATTTTGTAAAAATTTAGTTTTCTTGTTCGAGATTTTAAGCGATTTGTATAAACGTTAATAAAATCTATAAATTCCAACCGATTGTGCTAATTCTTTCAGAAAGTGTTTAATACGCGCGTTTACAAGGTATTCCATCACTCGTTTCGATTTTCGACTGAAACAAACATTTTGTAAAAATTTAGTATTTTTTCGAGATTTTAAGCGATTTGTATAAACGTTAATAAAATCTATAAATTCCAACCGATTGAGCTAATTATTTCAGAAAGTGTTTAATACGCGCGTTTACAAGGTATTCTAGCACTCGTTTCGATTTTCGACTGAAACAAAAATTTTCTAAAAATTTAGTTTTCTTGTTCGAGATTTTAAGCGACTTGTATAAACGTTAATAAAATCTATAAATTCCAACCGATTGTGCTAATTCTTTCAGAAAGTCTTTAATACGCGTGTTTACACGGTATTCCATCATCGTTTCGATTTTCGACTGAAAGAAACATTTTCTAAAAATTTAGTATTTTTTCGGCATTTTAAGCGACTTGTATAAACGTTAATAAAATCTATAAATTCCAACCGATTGTGCTAATTCTTTCAGAAAGTGTTTAATACTCGTGTTTACATCGTCACCTATCATGAGTTTCGATTTTCGACCCAAAGAAGAAGTATTTAAAATTTTAGTTTTTGCGGGTTACTTCTTCCTGTGAATACCCGTCCTCTACTCTTGTGAAGATAGTGACGTTCAATAAGTTCTCTTGACCTTCTACACTGGTAGTGAGCGCAATTGCAAGATGTGGATATGACAGGGAAAATAAGAATACACGGAGAAGAAATCCCCGATCCAGCCATGTGCACTAATACTTCCACTTAGACTCACCGCGATCTGAAACTAATTGTTCGGAATGGAGAACCGACAGAAACAGATTTTTCTTTTATATAATGTGATATCATTGTGTTTCATAACTACAACTATTGTCCTATTACCTTCACAACGTCTAATAAAATAAGACGTATGAGGTGTATAAATGAATCAGATGGTATGTGGATTGCAGTAGCATTACAATTTGTTACGCTAGCAAATCCTAGACAACGGTTAAAAGTACAAACTCTTTCAGCGAATTCCCGACATTCCAATAAGCCAGTAATTGCATTGCATTCCAGATGGAGAAGCGGATATCCCCAGTACAGTGAGCCGTCTTATGGTATGCGTTCATTTGTAAGGTTTTCTGCGTTTTCAGAATTCCAAGATCGGCTTTTTCCATCCAATCTGTAAGACAAACTATTTATTTGAAACCGTTCACTACTATTAACAAGGAGGTATGATTTTGCTTTCAGAGCGTCTCAATCTGCACTGCCTTTAATACTCTTTAAAAATAGAATAACAGAGAATGAAAGAATTCCAGTATAGCCAGTATGTTTCATATAAAATATGCAAATTTCATCTCCCCAGGAATCGTAATCATGGCTCTAAACTTTCTTTGTGTGGAAATAGTAAAAATGGTGTGAAAAGGATTGATAGAATACGTCTTTGTTTTATTAGTTTGTATTGAATTGTGTTTTTATCATTGCGGTATGGCTTTCATGTTTAATATTTGTATCCTATTTCATTTTATTTTCTTTTTATTGATCGTTTACCCTCTCCGTTCTATGTCTGACATACCAACGCCTGTAGGGGAGGCGACGATTCTATGAACATACATTATAGTGCTTTCGAAGTATAGAAAATGCTTACTGGATATCCCCCCTAATTGTCACATAATTAAATAAGTTATTTATACATTTTATAACGTTTACAAAATAACTGAGGTAGGCCTAACACTTTAACTAAGAATATTTTCGAATATAAATACTTTATCTATATATATATATATATATATATATATATATATATATATATATAATTTGAACTGGTAATGGAAATTACGGGAAAACAGCTGAACGGATTTTAATAAATGGCCCCTCATTTTGAAGCTTGGAAACCAAAGTTTTTCGGAAAAATAGTAGTTTTCAGTGAAATGTCAATTTTCCTACATAATTTTCCTATTTTCCAAAAGCCATCTGTCGTCAGTTTTGAGAACTAGCTAATTGCATTCAGGAGAAGCGAAACGAGCATCAAGTCGGCCGGGTTGCATTTCAGAATAAAACAGAACACACACTACAGTAAACAATATTACACGAAGGCCATGATCTGCAAGAATGCTGACATATTTAGAGCTCAAATTAAATTGGTTATTAAAAACTTAACTTACTAAAAATAATTTACAGGTTCGATTTTGCGGTGTGTGATTTTCTGGGTACAGCTGTGTATTGGATATAAAAAACTACAAAACTTGAGGAGATTTGATGACATTATCACTATTAGAAATGAAATATTATTGTAGTTAATGCCATGTGACTATTTTTCATTAATTATACATATTAATGCTATATTGATGATATGAAAGTAAAACTTTTGGGGTTATATAAGTAGATGTAGAGAATAACTTAAATTAGACTTTGATTAATATATTTTACTGAGTGGCGGCTATATAGTATATATAGTATATGTTACTGAAAGCTATAAAACTTACGTAAGATAATAATATTATTAAAAATCAAATATTTTTATAGTTATTAATCAAGTGGGGTTGGGCCTTTTTCATATATTTAATGGCGGTGTGGTGTAGATATTTATATGCGTGGTTCTCTTCAGTATTGGCTCGAGGGAGAGTATCTTTCATTATTATGGAAGCAAATAACTTTCAGAATGTCTGGTATTCTTCACTGAAAATAAATCTGAAAAATGTTTATTTGAACGTCTAATGAACTTAGTTTGCAGCATTTGCTGCACAAGCCACTAGTATTCTTATAAATACATTATACATTATTATATGTTGTATTTCCTA
>NC_091117.1:222141876-222166876 GCF_040183065.1 Periplaneta americana
TGGAATTTTGCATGTCCCTGTCTTAAGGGATAAGTTAGACATAATAATTTCTTTCTTTTCAGTTATTGTTTAATATCGGTGGACGTATTTTGTGCTTTTCTCTTCAAAACCGGTGTAATTTATGTTATATTAATATCACTGCAAACGAACTGCACTGTGAATTTATCGTAATTCTAACCATTTACTGCAACAAGAACATGTAAATATTTTCAAGTTTTTTTTCTTCCCCCCCCCCGCCCCAAATTGATTCTCTTTCATTTTTATAAGATGCTTTGTACTGCATTCGCTATCAAATTTGTATGTTGAAGGATGAGTGGAGCGGAGAAAAATTCTCTCCGGCACCGGGACTCGAACCCGGGTTTTCAGCTCTACGTGCTGACGTTTTATCCACTAAGCCACACCGGATTCCAGTTCCGATACCGGATTGAATCCTCTCAGTTTAAGTTTCACCTCTTAGTTTCCCTTTAGTTGCCAACCCTCATGTACTGTGTCACAGAATATGTGACAGTGGCACAATGTCCAACACAGTATGTGCAGAGGTGCACTCATTACGAGTAACTACACAGTCAAAGTGAGGTTATTTTATGGCGTCATAATTATAGGACATTGGAACTAAATGAGATATGTTCTATTTTCTTTCCTTCTTCCTTTCTTTCTTTCTTTCTTTCTTTCTTTCTTTCTTTCTTTCTTTCTTTCCTTTCTTTCCGTCTTTCTTTCTTTCTCTCTTTCTTTCCTCTTTCTTTCTTTCTTTCTTTCTATCTTTTCTTCTTTCTTTCTTTCCTTCTTTCTGTCTGTCTTTCCTTCTTTCTTTCTTTTTGTCTTTCTATCTTTCTTTCTTTGTATCTTTATTTCTCTATATCTTCCCTTTTTCTTTCTTTCTTTTTTTCGTTTTTCTTTCTTTCTTTCTGTCTTTTTTCTTCCTTTCTGTCTTTCTTCTTCCTTTCTGTCTTTCTTTCTTTCTTTCTGTCTTCCTTTTTCCTTTCTTTCTATCTTTCTTTCTTTCTTTCCTTTCTTTCCGTCTTTCTTGCTTTCTTTCTATCTTTCTTTCTTTCTCTCTTTCTGTCTTTCTTTTTTCTTTCTTTCTTTCTTTCTTTCTGTCTTCCCTTTTCTCTCTTTCTGTCTTTCTTTCTTCGTTCTTTCTTTCTTTCTGTCTTTCTTTTTTTCTTTCTGTCTTTCTTTCTCTATTTCTTTCTTTTTTCTTTCTTTCTTCCTTTCTCTATTTCTTTTTTTTCTTTCTTTCTTTCTTTCTTTCTGTCTTTTTTCTTCCTTCCTTTCTGTCTTTCTTTCTTTCTTTCTTTCTTTCTGTCTTTCTGTCTTTTTCCTTTCTATCTCTCTTTCTTTCTGTCTTTCTTTCTTTATTTCTTTCTTTTTTCTTTCTTTCTTCCTTCCTTTCTTTCTTTCTGTCTTTCTGTCTTTTTTCTTCCTTTCTGTCCTTCTTTCTTTCTTTCTGTCTTTTTTCCTTTCTATCTCTCTTTCTTTCTTTCTTTCTTTCTTTCTTTCTTCCTGTCTTTCTGTCTTTTTTCTTCCTTTCTGTCTTTCTTTCTTTTTTTCTGTCTTTTTTCCTTTCTATCTCTCTTTCTTTCTTTCTTTCTTTCTGTCTTTTTTCTTCCTTTCTGTCTTTCCTTCTTTCTTTCTTTCTTTCTTTCTTTCTTTCTTTCTGTCTTTCTGTCTTTTTTTCCTTTCTATCTCTCTTTCTTTCTTTCTTTCTTTCTTTTCTTTCGGGTGGGTTTTATGTAACTAGACACTTTTTTTTTACTTTATCCTCGATCTGAAGCGGAAAATAAAGGGGAAATTTTCTACCCCGGAGGAAGCTATTGCTTATATGGAAGCATTGACTGAATCAGACCTTCATCTTGTCTGTCTTGATAGTGAAAACGGTATTATTTTTTCACGAACCAGCACTGAACATTCACAAACATTAATACTCCATTTTCACTTGGACAATCTGGCTCACGATGACGAAGGATAAAAATACAATACAAACGCATAAAATTCAAATCTGTTTCTGCCGGAAGTCCAATACGTATCTGCTAGATTTGCAAGTAAAATCTTGAGCTATCCCAAAAAGTGCTAAAATTTTACAAGCAAAAATTTTACAAGTACAGGGAATGTATCGGTATATTTTCTGAAAACTAAATAATGGCATGAAGGGAGAATATTTAACCATTACGTTTGTTTTTGAAATGTAAATAATTAAATATGTTTTCGTTGTTAACCACAAGCCGGAAATTACATGATTACTTCGCCTATACTCTGAAACAAAATGACATCCGATCCCTAGGGATATATGAAATCGTTGCTGTAATTAATTCCCAGTAGTCGTCCAGATCCGAGCGGAATGATGAATACCTAGTACCATATATATTTTATGAAACTGTATGATAACAAGTTTTCTCCATTAAATCAAGTGGCAACAAATAGTAAAACAACTTTAATAGAAAACATTTAATAAATAAGTAGTTATTAGTTAATTTGTAATGTCTGAGAGTCAACGACGTATTGGGAAGTTATGAACAAAACCGATGCAACACGGAAGAAGTAGGCATAGCACGCGAATTTCGGGACACACTTACAGAGAAAAAGTAGAGAAATGTAAATGTCACTGAACTATTTTGCTACATGTAAATATTCTAGGTAGAGAAATGTAAATGTCACTGAACTATTTTGCTACATGTAAATATTCTAGGTAGAGAAATGTAAATGTCACTGAACTATTTTGCTACATGTCAATATTCTAGGTAGAGAAATGTAAATGTCACTGAACTATTTTGCTACATGTAAATATTCTAGGTAGAGAAATGTAAATGTCACTGAACTATTTTGCTACATGTAAATATTCTAGGTAGAGAAATGTAAATGTCACTGAACTATTTTGCTACATGTAAATATTCTAGCTAGAGAAATGTAACTGTCACTGAACTATTTTGCTACATGTAAATATTCTAGCTAGAGAAATGTAAATGTCACTGAACTATTTTGCTACATGTAAATATTCTAGCTAGAGAAATGTAACTGTCACTGAACTATTTTGCTACATGTAAATATTCTAGCTAGAGAAATGTAAATGTCACTGAACTATTTTGCTACATTTAAATATTCTAGGTAGAAGAAATATGGATGAAGGGATGGATTGATTGACTGATTTATTTATTTATTTATTTATTTATTTATTTATTTATTTATTTATTTATTTATTTATTTATTTATTTATTTATTTACTTATTTGCTTTTATTTACTTATTTGCTTGCTTACTTATTTATTTATTTATTTATTTATTTATTTATTTATTTATTTATTTATTTATTTATTTATTTATTTATTTATTTATTTATTTATTTATTTATTTATTTATTTATTTATTTATTTACTTATTTGCTTTCTTGCTTGCTTATTTATCTATCTATCTATCTATCTATCTATCTATCTATCTATCTATCTATCTATCTATCTATCTATCTATCTATCTATCTATGTATCTATCTATCTATCTATCTATCTATTTATTTATTTATTTATGCTCGGAGTTCTTTACCAAAATTTACATATAATTTTTAAAACAAATATCAATATCAACTTTTGAAATTTAAAAAATCATCTCGCAATTTCGTACTAGGACGTGAAAATCGGCCAAAAATGTCATTTTTTGTCTTCATTGTTTTCGAATTCTTGAATAAATTCTCTATCCAAAAAAATATATATATTGTAGGGGTTTCTGGGTTTAAATGCCCTAAAATAGGGAATTTAAGAATGGAGTCGTAGTTGCACGTCCCTTTTTTAAATGCCCAGTTCAACTTATTAAAAATGTTATAATTTCTGGGCTATTTTTTATTTATCAGAGATTCCTCAAATTAGAGGCTGCCATTAGACAAAGCATACAAAACAATACAAGAACAAAATAGAAGATGAGAGCTAAAAGAGTAAGAAAAAAGGCAAACAAATACACAAACAAACAAAGGCAGTTTACAGAAGAAAAAAAAATTCAAATAAAGAATTAATGAAAGCTACGAAGGAAAAAGAAAAATGATAATGGTGCGTCAATTTTTCCATACACTGAATTAGAGTCCATATGCGTGGTTCCGTAAAAGTTTGACTGACTCTTTAATTATGAGGAGGGCCAGTTCATTGGAATATTTTGACCGGGTAAATTTCTTTGCTGTTGTTGGTGCTTCTGGATACTCTGAAACTGCAAAGAGCATAACACAGCCCAGTGGAAAGCACTCCTGTTTTGTTTTGAATAACCTCGTGTAAATTTTGTTGCAAAAAGAATCTTTTTGTGGTGTTATTTGCATCAGTGTTATTCAGCATTATTAGTGTGTGTGTGTGTGTGTGTGTAAAAAATGGGCAGATTAAAGAAGTTTTGCAAAAGAAAACCCGTTTTTAATGGTAATGTAAGTGAAATCAAACATAATATAAGTGAACATAACCTGTCAGAGCCTAGCTGCAGTAGAGAAGTGCATTCAGCTTCTGGAAGAAAATTGTCTCACATAAAACCAGAGTGTGATGACAACTTTTATTTTAGTGATGTGGGATATTCAAAGGGTTTTATCATTGTGGATATTCAGTTATTGTCTAATTTGGTGAAGAAAACTGTACAGTGTAAGCAGGGGCGGACGCAGGATTTTTTTTCGGGGAGGAATTTGTGGAGATAGTAAAAATAGGGTAATGAGAAATAAGTTTATATACTCACAATTTGTTTCCGAGTCACAAACATTTACAAGTTGGCCTGAGTAGCGTAGTCGGTATAGCCTTCTGTGCTCGAAGTTGCGGTTCTACCCCAACCCAGCTCGATGGCATTTAAGTGTGTTTAAATGCGACAGGCCTCATATCAGTCGATTTACTGGCATGTAAAAGAAGTCCTGAGGGAAAAAATTCCGGCACACCGGCGACGCTGATATAACCTCGACAATTGCGAGCGTTGTTAAATAAACCATAATTTTTTTTATTTTAACATTTACAATGACTTCAATACAAAAACAATGACAGAATGACCTTTACAGAAGAAGGCGACGAGGCTTCTTAGACATTTCATCCAGACTTCATGAGCTTTTACTTCTACTTCTACTTCCAGTCCATTTAATCTGTCTGCTCCTCAAGTAAGTCTTCAAATACCGCAATGTTGAGAACGACCGATCTGGTGTTGCTGTAGTTACAGGCAACGTGCAGAAAAGTTTCAGCGCCTTGCGAGTGCAGGGAAAAATAATTTCATTGCACCTGTTCAAAGATGATATAAAATCAGTAGGTATTAAGTGAAGATTTTTGTGATCAAGGAAATTTCTTCTCCACATCTTCAATTCATTGAAGAAAGACTATGGTGATACATCAACATCATTGGGCCACTGACTTACTATAGCCTCAACAGCAGTTTCCAAATCTTCAATGCTCGCACTATGTTTTTAGGCAGCAAAGTTTGTATGGACTTTAGGATTCCCTTATGATTTAAAAACCTGTCCTTGAGCTGACTAATGAAATAGTCTAAGAAGAGAAGGAAAATTAAAGGCCTAAAATACTCTTCATGAATCTCTGTCTTGAACTAAGAATGCTGTGTTTGTCAGTGGCGTAGCATGAAATTTTGAGCAGGGGAAGCTAACTCAAGTTGTCTTTCATGCAATATGAGAAAACGTATTACAAAAATACAGTCTTAAAATAAATAGTAGTCAATTTCAAGTCAGCAGTCGAAGATTGGTTGGAACATCGTAAGTAACACCAATAAGGCATGACCTCAAATGATACGTAATAAAATATGATTTCACGGTTTACACATATCTATTAACAAATAGACACGTATACGTATAACATTAGCTAACTCCCTGTCATACTTAGAGAAATCACAATATTAGTATCATTACGTAAGTATGCGCCTGTCTTTTGGTTGTATTCTTCATTGACACACTTTATTCGTAAGTCAGTTTTGATAATACAATTGTCCTAAAAAAAAATCAAGTAAATTAGTGTCAGGAACTGTTATTTCGCTCATTATTTATTATATCAGCCACAATGCACACTAACACTTCAACTGAACACAACTGACGAAAAGGAATAATTCGGAAACTATTTATTTTAAATGTTAAAGCTAGCTTCTTGCGAGCCTTGCGACTAGGGTAGCTTAGTTAGAAAGGGATGGAAAATCCGCGGGGTGTATTACACAGAAGAAACCGGTCTGCTTGGAAGCTGGTGTGTGCATGCTTCTTGTTTACTGCTGCATCACAAATCATCCTGAGCTGCCGCATCACAATATTTAACGCGTAAATATAAATTCTATTAAAATTAATAAATAATTTTCTAAATAAACTGCAGGTTTATTATTAAATTATTATTAACTGGGGAAGCTAAGCTTTTTAGCTTACATTGACGCTACGCCACTGGTGTTTGTCTTCCTGCAGTTCTTGGAATTTACATTTTAGCAAAGAGAATTTACGTAGAAAACTCTCTAATTCCTATGTACATTCACGAATTAAAATTAATATTATTTTTGTTTCTTGTTTCGTATTTTTCTCAAAATTTAGGGAGGGGATGTATCCCCTTAATCCCTCCCCTTGCATCCGCCCCTGAGTGTAAGTATTGTAGTGCGTCGATTGTGTTGAACTTACAGAAAAGAAAAATAGTAGGCTAGGGCTTGCAACTAACCTGTCTGTTGTCTGTAATAAGTGTAAAGAGTCTGCTTCAAGTGTGACATCCAATAAGGTAGGGAAAACAAAATGTTATGAAGTAAATTTAATGGCAAAGGCAGGAAGCCAGCAGGAAGTAATGGATCTCCCACCATCAACTGCTAAATTTAATTTCTGCACTTCCCAGCTGTTGAAATGTCTGGAAGAAGTAGCAAAAAAATCTATGACAAATGCTATAGAAGAAGCAGTGGCTCTAAATGAAAACAGTAGGGACATAACTGCTGCTTTCGATGGGTCCTGGCAGAAGCGAGGCCACACTTCCTCAATGGTGTTATCACTACAACTTCACTAGACAATGGGAAAGTAATTGATGTCGAATGTTTGACAAAATTCTGCCATAATTGTAAATCAGACCAGCCTGGACAGGTTTGCATGAAAAACTATGATGGCTTCAGTGGTGAGATGGAGAGCGATGGAGTAGTAAAAATGTTTCAGAGGTCTGAGAATTTATATCAGGTCAGGTATGTCAATTACTTAGGAGATGGGGACTCAAAAGGATGTAAGAAAGTTGAAGAATTAAATGTTTATGGGAATGTGGAAGTACTGTAAGTAAGCTGGAGTGCTGTGGACATGTGCAAAAGAGAATGGGAACAAGACTAAGATAATTATGTAAAGACATGAAAGGCAAAAAATGTTCTGATGGTAAACTGCTAACAGGGAGAGGGCGGCTAACAGATAGTGCAATAGATCAGTTGCAAACCTATTATAGACTGGCCATAAGGAGGAATGCTGGAAAAGATGTAGAAAAAATGAGAAGAGCAGTGTGGGCAATATACTTCCACAAGTATAGCACAGATGAGGAGTCATATCACACGTTATGTCCTCCAGGTACAGATGAAGACTGCTGGTGTGGTACAATAAAGCTTCAGTCACTGGAAATAAGTATTCCCATCAGCATTCACTGCCTCCAGCTGTGATGGATGAAATAAAACTCATCTTTAGGGACCTCAGCAACCAGGAGCTATTGAAAAAATGTTTACAAAACCCTTATGAAAGCTTTAATCATTGTATATGGGAGCGCAACCCAAAAACAGTTTTTGTGGGTTTAAAAATCTTAAAACTGGGTGTATTAGATGCAGTCATCTGTTTTAATGATGGTTGTGTAAGTAGACTAAATGTGTTGGAGTGTTTGGGCATTGAAGTGGGCTCAAATACAAAAACTGCACTTTACGCCATTGACAAGAAGCGCTTCGAAGATGGTGAAAAGTTTGCTTTGCAAATGACTAAAGAGGCCAGAACAAGAAAGAGGAGAGAGGGCCAAGAAACACAGGAGCAGGATGAATATGGGGCTGGAATGTTCTAGATTGGTGAGTGAAGTACAAAATACACGTTTTCAGTTTTTTGCATTTTCCGTAACCTTTATTTTTAAAAACTTTCTTCTTCTTCTTCTTCTTCTTCTTCTTCTCTCTACGCTATCAGCCTGTTAATCCAGAGTATCTCTCCATCTACTTAATGGTCTTCCTGGGGATCTTCTTCCGGATGTGTAGTTATCCCTGGCGATTCTCGCAATTCTATCCTCTCCCATTCGAGATACATGCTCATTCCATTGTTGTCTCGCATTGTTAGTCAAAATTTTAGCAGTCCGGCTTAAAACTCTGGTACTTTGAACATAAAATAACGGATGGTAGGTTGTTAGCCCGGCCTCGGGTTGTTTAAAAACTTACGTACTCTTATCTCATAAACTAATGAAGATAGAGTCACGAAATTTTTGTGGCTGGTACATATCAATTAACTCTTTAAAATGAATGGGGTGGTTTTCTTTTAAACGTCATCATTGAATTTTTAAAAATTCAAATCTAAGGAAAATTTTTGAAAAAAATTATGTTAATAATGTTTTTTTTTTTAATTTTGGACACATGTGATGTTTAGTCAAGAAAGTAGTGCATTCATTTTGTCATTTGATATGTTCTTATTTTACCACAAGAAAATTAGAGAGGTCTGACTAAAATTCTATGAGATATGTGTACCTAACTGATGAATCATGCATAATAATATATTTTGTAATTGCCTTATTTGAGGACATCCTATAAATATTCTATTGGAGATAAGTGATTTAATTTTTCATGAAAAGATAATATAAACATTGTTTAATGCATGGCATAAATTTCATAAACCTGTAACATAGGAATGCTTCAGTAGAGCCTATATGTTATTTGCTAGTTCAAGAGCTAAAATAGGCACTCGTCACGTCCCAGTACCCTTAAAGATTCCCTGCAGGTTATACTGTACAATTTAATTTACACCACTCAGAAGGCCTTAATTAAGGATATGCTAATTTTAAATAAAATATTTTATTTGTAAGTATAATTTTAAAGTCATCTTCTAAGATTTTATTTTATAATTGATAATCAGTGGTGCTTAATTATTACATTTTATTTTTATAACAATACTCATATTTAATTAATTATATTTTTATTTGCTGTTATTTTTCGGATCCTCGTGGTCATCCTTAATTAATGGCGGACGATTTATTTCTCTCGCATTATTTATTTATTTGTTTATTTATTTATTTATTTACACGTCTTGATTATAGTGTTATTTATTTATTTATTTATTTATTTGTTTGTTTGTCTGTTTATTTAATTATTTCTTTGTTTGTTTATTTATTTATTTATTTATTTATTTATTTATTTATTTATTTATTTATTTATTTATTTATTTGTTTGTTTGTTTATTTATTTATTTATTTATTTATTTATTTATTTATTTATTTATTTATTCTATCACACTTTGGTAATTGGAGGAAAAATGAGTGGATCCTAAAAAAAAGAATAATAAAAGGCATACTGACAGAAATCTATACTAATAATAAATCTGTAGCCGAAATTTTTCTGGTAATTTTCGATTTTCCAAAAATAATTGGTCCTAACATATATAATTAACCACCCTGAAACCGAAAATCGCTTTTTTGAAATTTTTGTTTGTCTGTCTGTCTGTCTGTATGTTTGTTACCTTTTCACGCGATAATGGCTGAACCGATTTCGATGAAAATTGGAATATAAATTAACTTCGTTATAGCTTAGATTTTACGCTATATGGCATTCAAAATACATTATTTAAAAGGGGGCTTATAAGGGGGCCTGAATTAAATAAATCGAAATATCTCACTTATTATTGATTTTTGTGAAAAATGTTACATAACAAAAGTTTCTTTACAAATAATTTTCGATAAGTTTTATTCCATGAAATATTTTGATAGGACTGATATTTAATGAGATAAATGAGTTTTAAAATTAAAATAACTGCCATCTAAGGCCGTGTAATGAATTAAAAAACACATGACTTCGTCTATAAGGGGCCTTGGACAGCAACAATCGAAAGCTATGAAAGATAGCCTATAGAGAATGTTTCTGTGTTTGTATGAAGTAATATTGGAAGCTAAATTAACCGATTTGTATAATTAATTATTATTTCACCATTGGAAAGTGTAGTTTCTCTAGATGGACATAATGCTATAATGTTATTACGGTAACATGTAATATTATATAATATAATTTAAGTTATTTGAAGGGTTGAGAACCATAGTGGGCCAAGCGCCATTTATTAAAAGCGGAGAAAACAAGAGTTAAAATTAAGTGAATACCATAATTTAACGAAACATATAGCAAGTAAGATAATGTATGTAATTAAATGTTAATTATGTCAATCTTCATTAAATTATGATATTTACTTAATTTTAACCCTTGCTTTCTCCGTTTTTAATAAATGGCGCTCGGCCCGCTATGGCTCTGAACCCTTCAATTCATTGCACTTTCACTACTATACATTTACACACTCTGTAACTCACTAGCTATACGTTCACTGTTACCCACTATGCACTCAATATAGCTAATTCATCTATATATATAATTTGAACTGGTAATGGAAATTACGGGAAAACGGCTGAACGGATTTCAATAAATGACCCCTCATTTTGAAGTTTGGAACTCAAAGTTTTTCAGAAAAATAGTAGTTTTCAGTGAAATATCAATTTTTCAACATAGTTTTCCTATTTTCCAAAATCCATCTGTCGTCAGTTTTGAGAACTAGCTAATTGCATTCACGGCCAACTTGATGTTCCCTTCGCTTTTTTGAGAAGCGAAGCGAGCGTTAAGTCGGCCGTGTTGCATTTCTGAATAAAACAAAACACACTACAGTAAACAATATTACAAGAAAGCCATGATCTGCAAGAATGCTGACATATTTAGAGCTCAAATTAAATTGGTTATTAAAAACTTAACTTACTAAAAATAATTTACAGGTTCGATTCTGTGGTGTGTAATTTTCTGGGTACAGCTGTGTATTGGATATTAAAAACTACAAAACTTGAGGTGATTTGATGACATTATTACCATTATAAATGAAATATTATTGTAGTTAATGCCATTATGTGACTATTTTTCATTAATTATACATATTAATGCTATATTGATGATATGAAAGTGAAACGTTTTGGGATTATATAAGTAGATGTAGATAATAACTTAAATTAGATTTCGATTTCTATATTTTACTGAGTGGCGGCTATATAGTATATGTTGCTGAAAGCTATAAAACTTACGGAAGATAATTATTAAAAGTCAAATATTTTTATAGTTGGTAATCAAGTGGGGTTGGGTCTTTTTCATATATTTAATGACGGTGTGGTGTAGATATTTATATGCGTGGTTCTCTTCAGTATTGGCTCGAGAGAGAGTATCTTACATTATTATGGAAGCAAATAACTTTCAGAATGTCTGGTATTCTTCATTGAAAATAAATCTGAAAAATGTTTATTTGAACGTCTAATGAACTTAGTTTGCAGCATTTGCTGCACAAGCCACTAGTTTTCATTATAAATCTAAAAAAATTACGAACACATTACAATTTCGTCCGTTAATAAAATTTTCAAGCATATTTTTAAGAACGTTTTTGGTTGCTGATAAAGACTTCAGTAACTTTGCAGATGGAACATTCCAGACCCTGATATTGCGGTTGAGAATAGAAACCTTCGAATGTCTATCCGTTGTCTGTTCTGTTTCCCTCAGTTTATATTATATTTTCTATTTTGATACTGCCTGGAAGTTTCAGAAATGCAGATCTCTTCGTTATCAGTGTCACAGTCCGTGTTGCTACCACTATTACATCTAAAAGATCTCCTCTCTTTTCTGGTAGCCTACTCATTTGCATTTACATGTGTCTGCATATCAACTCCAGTATTTCATTGCACGCAGCAGATAAAAGGTCTACTGTTTGCTTTGTTCTCTGAAGCTCATTCAAACACTGCAGAGGAAAAGAGCAGATTGTGCTATATATCCCGTCTTTAACTCGAGGCACAATATGTACACCACGAATCTCTCGAAAATTTAGAGTAAAACTGATCTTTTGGATATAGATTAACAAGTTGCAACGCCAATTCTACAGTGCACACCAGCTGGAAGGAGAAGATGGGCAAATCAATAAATTATTAGTAAAAGTTTGTAGCCGGAATGAATTTAAATGAAACCAATTCTTGACGTTAATGATGATTATATTATTACTTTCACTATTATTATTTTTATTATTTACTTACTTACTTACTGGCTTTTAAGGAACCCGGAGGATCATTGCCGCTCTCACATAAGCCCGCCATTGGTCCCTATCCTGAGCAAAATTAATCCATTCTCTATCATCATATCCCACCTCCCTCAAATCCATTTTAATATTATCCTCCCATCTACGTCTCGGCCTCCCTAAAGGTTCTTTTCCCTCCGGCCTCCCAACTAACACTCTATATGTATTTCTGGATTCGCCCATACGTGCTACATGTCCTGCCCATCTCAAACGTCTGGATTTAATGTTCGTAATTATGTCAGGTGAAGAATACAATGCTTGCAGTTCTGTGTTGTGTAACTTTCTCCATTCTCCTGTAACTTCATCCCTCTTAGCCCCAAATATTTTCCTAAGCACCTTATTCTCAAACACCCTTAATCTCTGTTCCTCTCTCAAAGTGAGAGTCCAAGTTTCACAACCATACAGAACAACCGGTAATATAACTGTTTTATAAATTCTAACTTTCAGATTTTGTCGACAGCAGACTGGATGATAAAAGTTTCTCAACCGAATAATAACACGCATTTCCCATATTTCTTCTGTGTTTAATTTCCTCCCGAGTATCATTTATATTTGTTACTGTTGCTCCCAGATATTTGAATTTCTCCACCTCTTCAAAAGATAAATTTCCAATTTTTATATTTCCATTTCGTACAATATTCTGGTCACGAGACATAATCATATACTTTGTCTTTTCGGGATTTACTTCCAAACCTATCTCTTTACTTGCTTCCAAAATCAGAATCAAAAAACCTTATTCCTTTGCTGTGGTCGTGCCAGTGAATCAGTTCCATTCCGAGGCTTGTTTGAAGAATTCGTAACGAGCTGTTTTTTTTTTTACAGTCAAAATCCTAGCCCTAATTATTATAATTATTACTATTGGACATATTTTCTTGTAACCGGACAAAATTCTATGCTTTTTTTACATGTCCAATGTAGGCCTACTCCCCTCTTCGTTCCATTCTTCTTTTATCGTTCTTGTTTTGTCTCATTTATCTATGCTTTGTTTATTTCTTCATTCCATAGACCTATGATATTTTAGGGAAATTGCCACTCAGTATTTTGTTTTGCCTTTTTATTTTGTATTCCTGCAATTCCTTCTTATTCCTGACATGTAATATTTATACGCTTGCCATTCCAAAAATCTGGTCACATTTTCTGTTACTACGGTAACTTCATGACTTATAGTAGGCCTTGCATGTCTTTATTTATTTATTTAAATTCAAATATACAGAATAAAGAAATATAATTACAAAAACAAACAAAGATAAATACAAATAAAATAATACAAGCAATATAAAAAGAAGATACAGTAGTATTAACAAAATTTGAGACCGAATGAGCAGCGCTCGTGCTCGGTCGCAGTTCAGATATAATATTAAAATAAAAAATAATAATAATATAAATAAATAAGTAAAATAAAATAGGAACTAAAATATAATTACAGCGGCAATGGAATTAAGTATATACTATAATATTAACACTAGAGAAGAATAATATCGCACGTGAAAAGTAGGATTAATATATATTTCAAAATTATAGAATACAAATATAATATAGGTTGATTAATTCATACACATAGGCTATAAATTTATTTAATCAAATTTAAGATATTAACACGTTTCTAATTTTCTTGTTATATGTTAGTGGGTTACATGTTAGAAGTTCTGGGTGTAATTTAGTTAAAGCATTGTACAACCGAGGGCCAAAATTTATGCTATGCTTTAGACCAGCAGATGTGAGACATTTAGGTTCTACTAATGTTGAATTAATATTTCGTCTTGTGTCATAATTGTGTGTCTGTACTACAAACTTATTACGATTTTTATGATAAAATTTTAACAGCGTATACTTATAAATTTGTTCAATATTAAATACATTAAATTCAGAATAAATTAATTTAGTTGGATAATCGAAACGTTTCTTCAAACAAATTTTAATTATTCGTTTTTGTAGTAAATTTAACGGACTAAGATTAATTTTTGTACTTCCACCCCAAACAATTATACCATATTGAATGATAGACTGAATAATGGCCAAATAAACATTTCGTAAAACTCTAATAGGTAAGTAGCAGCGAAGATTAACGAATTTATAAATTGTTTTACGAAGCCTCTTACAAAGATAAGTAATGTGATGAGGCCATTTTAAATTCTGATCAATAATGATACCCAGATATTTTACATACGTGGCTTCTTTCAAAGGTGGACATTTACAACTTTTGGGATCTAAACAATTTTCACTGTGTATTATTAGTCGATATTTATCGCTAAATTTTAAATTTTGAACACTGGCAGCTGTTAACGAAAAAGGAACTAAAGTTGATTTAGATATATTTAAAGAAAGGAAGTTGGAATTAAGCCATTTTTTAACAATGTTAGCACCTACATTAGCATTTCTATATGCTTCCTGCCAAGAAAAACCACTGAAAATAACTACTGTATCATCCGCATATGAATATATAGATCCATTAAATGTTTCTAAATTTATATTTAGCAGATCATTAACATATATTAGAAATAAAATAGGTCCCAAAATTGTTCCTTGCGGTACACCTATATCAATATATTTGTATTCACTAAATTGATCTTCAATTTTGGTCATTTGCCTTCTGTTACTAAAATATGATTGGAATAATTTTAAAACTATACCTCTGACTCCAATAGTATGTAGTTTGTCCAAAAGTAAATTATGATTGATAGTGTCAAAAGCTTTCCGTAGATCCAAGAAAATACCCAAACATTTGTTTCCGATATCTAGTTCATTGATAATTTTTCCAGTAACATTAATAAGAGCATCATCAGTAGAAATATTATTGCGGAAACCAAACTGATTTTTAGAGAGGATTTTATGTTTTTCTAAATAATTTATTAATCTATTCTTTAAACATTTTTCAAGCAATTTAGAAAATGTTGGAAGTAAAGATATAGGTCTATAGTTATTTAAATTATTTTTATCTCCAGATTTGTATATTGGAATTACTATGGCACATTTCAAAACATCTGGGAATATACCTTGCACAAAACATAAGTTAAAAGTATGAACCATGGGTTTTAATATATATTTGATAATAATTTTGAAAGTATAAAGTTATAATTCGTTTAAAACAAAGTACGTTTTAATCCAGCTAGCGGTGATGACACATAAAGTCGAAGCAAATTAATTCATTTTTTAGCATGTAAGAGCATAACAAAATATTAAACTTAATTTTAATATAACAAAATATACTGTTAGTACACAAACGTGGTGATTAATAAATACGGGAAGTATAAAGACAAAAATATTTAATCTAGCACAGCCTAATTTTAAAATACCGGTACTTAAATGTAGTACAGTCTCAAATGTTTCTCTATAATAATAATAATAATAATAATAATAATAATAATAATAATAGTTTTATTTTCCCTGACAGAGTTAAGGCCATCAGACCTTCTCTTCCACTCAACCAGGATCAAATCACATACAGAAAAATACATACCGGTATACAAATATTAACTTAAAAATAATAATAAACACAATAAAGTAAAAAAAGAGAGATTGAATACATATACACAATCAGTATTAACTTTAAAATAATAATAATAAAAATATATATATATATAATAAAAGAAAGAGACTGAATACATAATCATAAACAGGAAAATACATTCTAGTATACAAGTATTAACTTAAAAAAGAAAGAATTATTACATACGAATATAATCTCACAACTAAAGGAATAGTAGAATTAGTGTTAATGGAAAAATAAAGTAATGACTGTAAAATAATAATAATAATAATAATAATAATAATAAATAAATAAAAAATATACCTAAAAAACTAATTCCGTGCATTTAAAATATTTCTAAACAACCTAATTTTAAACAACTGAGGACTAAGACTACCCCTGATTTCCAGCGGCAGCGAATTCCATGAGCAGGCCATGGCTATTGAGAAAGAACTTGAGTACAGAGATGTCTGATGACGTGGTATTGATAGCAACAGATTGTGCTGTGAACGTGTATTACGATTATGATGTGAAGCTAGAGGCAAGGTAGTTGGGTGTGGAATCATGTATAATTCGATATGGCAGGCAAAGAGAATGTACTAAACGTCTATCTTGCAAGCGGAGCCAGGAGAGTTGTAGAAAATATTCCGATATATGATCATGTCGGCGGTTATTGAAAATATATGTCTATGTAACAAAAAACCGAAGCTTAACAATTGAGATCTTCTGCTAAAAACTGTGGTTTGAAAATATTTCTAAAAAAGAAAATATAGTCCACATCTGTGGAGTAACGGTTAGCGCGTCTGGCCGCGAAACCAGGTGGCCCGGGTTCGATTCCCGGGCGGGGCAAGTTACCTGGTTGAGGTTTTTTCCGGGGTTTTCCCTCAACCCAATAAGAGCAAATGCTGGGTAACTTTCGGTGCTGGACCCCGGACTCATTCCACCGGCATTATCACCTTCATCTCATTCAGACGCTAGATAACCAGAGTTGTTGATAAAGCGTCGTCAAATAACCTACTAAAATAAAAAAAATAAGAAAATAATATAAAAAATTAAAATCAATAGCCAAAAACATTTGGGAGGTCAAAATTTGGACTTCTTGTATTCTTTTGCAAAGTAAATCTATTCTTAAGCAAAATTATAGTACGAAATGTTGAAATCAATACAACTATGAAATCTACATCGACATGGGGAACTATTAATAATGGAATTCCTCAAGGATCAATATTAGGTCCCCTACTTTTTCTAGTGTTTATAAATGATCTTCCCCCCCTAATAAAAGATGTAGGTCATCCCATATTATTTGCAGATTACACAAGTATAGTAATTACAGCCAATAACTCCAACACATTCCAATCTTCAACAGAGGAAATTCTCTTCAAAATATTTGACTGGTTCTCAGTCAATAAATTAGTATTAAATTGTAACAAAACTAACATAATTCAATTTAAATCCTGTCCAAATTCAACGTCGCAAATTTCTAGCGCAATAATTAACAATAGATCCCTATTAGAAACAACAACAACCAAATTTCTTGGCTTAAAAATCGATAATGTGTTAAATTGGAAAAATCATATTAAAGAAATTACCCCCAAACTAAATTCAGCTTGTTTTGCTATTTGATCTATGCAAAAGATAGTAAATATCAATACCTTAAAAACAATATACTTTGCATACTTCCACTCGGTAATGAGTTTTGGAATAATATTCTGGGGAAATTCCACAGATAGTAACAATATATTTCTATTACAAAAAAGAGTAATTAGAATAATAGTAGGTGCCAAATCTAAGGAGACGTGTAAGACTATTTTCAAAAAACTACAAATAATGCCCATGGCTTGTCAGTATATCTTTTCATTAATAATTCTTCCTCGTATGTACTCGTGAAAACTTTGTAACTAATTCAACAGTTCATAGCATAAATACACGTCAAAAAATGACTTTCATACTCCATCGACAAGTCTATCATGCTATCAAAAAGGAGTGCGTTATATGGCAGTAACAGTTTTTAATAGCCTCCCTATCGATATAAAAAATGAAACTCAAAACATAAAATTATTTAGGGCCAAATTAAAGAAGTACCTAATTTCTCACGCCTTCTATTCTGTAGGTGAATTCATGACATTCAATAACACTTCATGAAATTGATACTAAAACTTTGTGTTGTACTAGTAGACTATATTGTAAACCTCGTCTGTATATATTTCATCTAGACTGTGATTATAATTTAAGATTTTATAATAGTATTAAGTTTTTTGACTTGTTCCATAATCTAGCTGTAAGCATGTATGAATACCATGGAATGTTAATAAATACAATACAATACAATACAAACACGTCCCCTTAAGTCACATTCATCTATTATTATACATAATGTCGGAAATCTGAGATCCGCCTTGAAAATCAAAGCATCTCTGCAGACTTCTGGCTCAGTGTCATGCGAGTAACATATTCAAGTTGTTTATGTGACAGCCGTGCTCGGAAGCCCGTGAATCAATTTGTGCTTCCTGTTGACTAGCAATAGAGCCTCTGCTTGGTAAATATGATGTATAAATCCCACAGATGAACTGAAAACGTGCCTGGCATGGCGTCACTTATTAACACAACTTGCCATATCAGGGTGAACGGGTACACAGAGGGGTGGTGGGGCAAGAGTAACTCAGCCCCAAACCTAAGCCCAAGGCATCTGTCTCCCCGACTTGCAGCCCAATATTTCTGAAGGTATTAACATAATCAGAGCTGACTGTAGCTGTATCTATGTCTGAACCTCTGCACGCAAGGCGCACCGAGTCATCTAATTCATTTACACATTTTGGTCCGCAATTGAAAATCTATTCTTACGCAGAATTGTAGTACGTAGTGTTCAAACAGTGCATCATAATTGAAGGGTTCAGAGCCATAGCGGGCCAATTGCCATTTATTATAAACGGAGAAAACAAGAGTGATTACCATATTTAGCAATTCAAGAATGGAATGAAGTACCACCAAAAGGTATACAAATTGCCGAACACACAAGACAAAATACAACAATATATATAGATGACCAAGTTTTGTTTGCAGAAACTGAAGACGAATTACAGCGCTCTGTTTTTAAACTTTTTTTATTGGGTTATTTTACGACGCTGTATCAACATCTAGGTTATTTAGCGTCTGAATGAAATGAAGGTGATAATGCCGGTGAAATGAGTCCGGGGTCCAGCACCGAAAGTTACCCAGAATTTGCTCGTATTGGGTTGAGGGAAAACCCCGGAAAAAACCTCAACCAGGTAACTTGCCCCGACCGGGATTCGAATCCGGGCCACCTGGTTTCGCAGCCAGACGCGCTGACCGTTACTCCACAGGTGTGGACGTTTTTAAACTAAAGATGGTTTTAAGAGAATACAATATGAAAATATCAACCGAAAAGACGAAAGTAATGGCAGTTTCTGGCAAAAACCTTATACGGGCAAAAATAGTGGTTGATAACAAAATAATAGAACAAGTGACAGATTTCGTATATTTAGGAAGTCATATTTGTTTGTATAATTATCAAAAAGACATGAATAAAAATATATTGAAATATAATCAATTAAATGTTATCTTGAGAAGGAACTTTGGAAAACAAATGCGAAAAGAGGTCCAAATCCTATTTCACAACATAATATCAAAACCAGCTCTGTTATATGGCAGTGAATGCTGGACACTGCGGCAAAAGGAAGTAAATATCAACGCATCACAAATGAGATTTCTACGATCAGTGACAGGAGGTACCTTGCGGGACCGCATTAGAGCGAAGACATAAGAAATCAGTGGGAAGTTGAGGAGATGACCTCCAACATTATCAACGTAAATTGAGAAACCACCTTCTTAGGATGCCTAAAAAGCGTTTACCAAAGACACTATTGTATTACCATCCACGAGGACGAAGAGATTTAGGCAGACCTCACCGACGTTGGACGGACCAATTCCGTTTGTAGTTCACAGACGGGAAACAACCCAAAACTGTGTATTGGCAGAAGAAGAAGAAGAAGAAGAAGAAGAAAACCATAATTTAACGAAAAATATAGCAAGTAAGATAAAGTATGCATATTAAAACTAAATGATATGTCAATCTTCATTAAATTATGATATTTACTTGCTTTCTCCGTTTTTAATAAATGGAGCTTGGCCCGCTATGGCTCTGAACCCGTGTCATTAATTTCAGGAGGCTATTATCAAAATATTACTTCACTAAATCCTCCAAGTAAATGTTATCACCTACTCTGTTCAACATATACTTGGAAGATTTAGTGAAGAATATGGGAGGAGTGATAGGAGTAAAAAGAATAAAGTGTGTAAGGTTTGTTGATGTTATAGCATTGGTAACAGAACAGGAGATGATACTAAGGGATATGCTTCTGGAGCTAAATGACAGCTGTGAGCAGTATGGAATGAAGATAAATGCAAATAAGACAAAGTCAATAGTCATAGGAAGAAAAGAAAAGGATGTGTCTCTAAAACTGTTGTTGAAATGGACACAAAAGCCATTAAAATATGCGCTCCTACATATATGACATACATAAGTCTAAAATGCAGGTAGTAGACCATTGACGATACAAAGTAGGACAATTCCGTAACAATACTTGTTGAGTGGGCGAAAATGTTTGAAGATCTGTAACAGGGTCCATAAGAGGCTACAATTTTAACTCCTTCTCATCATAGGCTGTAATAAAAAGGTAAAGGTATCCCCGTAATATGCCATGAAGGCACTTGGGGGGGCATGGAGGTAGAGCCCCATGCTTTCCATGACCTCGGGACTAGAATGAGATGGTGTGGTCGGCACCACGCTCTGACCGCCTTTTACCCCCGGGAAAGACCCGGTACTCAATTTTATAGGAGGCTGAGTGAACCTCGGGGCCGGTCTGAAAGTTTGGCAACGAGAAAAAATCCTGTCACCACCTGGGATCGAACCCCGACCTTCCAGTCCGTAGTCAGCTGCTCTACCAACTGAGCTACCCGACCGCCCCATCATAGGCTGTAATACTTAAACAAAAAGGCGAAACGAATATCTCGTCATAATAATAATAATAATAATAATAATAATAATAATAATAATAATGGTTTATTTTAACTGGCCTTCTCTTCCACTCAACCAGTATGATAGAAAATTATGCAATGCTATGAATATAACATAATTAATACAATACAATACAATTCAAAGCAATACAATACTACAATACAAGACAATATACAGTAATACATAATTAATATAATGCAATGACAATTCTTTTCACCTTCACAACACCAATAAAATAATTATATAATAATAATAATAATAATAATAATAATAATAATAATAACAGTAATAGTAATGATAGTCATACCTAAATTAAATTAAATTATTAAACTCGATCACAATAATTATAACTTCAATTTGACTGCGCCCGTAAGAAATCGTTTAGCATTTTCTTGAAAGTGGTTATTGTCTGGCAGCCCCTAATCTTCTGAGGTAGAGAATTCCATTCACGGGGGACTGAGACAGTAAAAGAGGATGAATAGTGGGATGTTCTATGGGCAGGAATTGCTAGGGTTTGGCTCTCCTGTGACCTGGTGTTTAGATTGTGATTGCAGGATAAGTAGTTAAACCGGGAACGAAGATAATTTGGAGTAGAAGTGTGGAGAACTCGAAACAGAAGAGACAGCGAATGAAGTGTTCTACGGTTACTAAGTTGCAGCCAGGATAAAGATTTGAACGAGGGTGTAATGTGGTCAAATTTGTGAGCATTGCTGATGAATCTGACACTCATATTGTGCACACGCTGCAGCTTGTTCGAAAGGTCAGTTGTCAAGTCTGTGAGTATTACGTCGCAATAGTCAAACAGTGGTTTACGAGGGTTTGCACTAAAGTCTGTTTTAATTCTGGCGGGAGGAAGTTTCTGAATGGGTTAAGAGAATGCATGGTATAGCACACTCTCTTGGATATTTCCTTTATTTGGCATTCCCAATTTAAATTTTCGTCCAAGAAAATGCCGAGGTTTCAGTCGTCTTAGTGATTTTCTGACGTCAATTTCAGTAATGTATGTAAAGTGAAATAACGTGTCTATTGTAGTCGCATTAGATAGGATGCAGTGGCGGTGCGTCAATAAGAGCACAAGAGCAAGTGAACACCTTGTTTCCATTAATGCACGACTAGTTTTATTATTTAATACCGTACTGGCGTAGTGGGGATGTATAATATCAGGATCGAGTATTTTACACTTCCCGCATCTTGCATAAACTTCTTATGTAAACTTGGCAACATCCGTTCACGTACAAGCCGTGCTCTTTTCAAGAAGGTTACAGAAATTTCACGCATGCACGGGAGAAAATTGTCTTTCGCTGGCCGCTTATGACTCGCCAAGAGCACAAAGCATTAAGTGAACAGTGAATCTATCCTACAGATGGCAGGTGCATCGATGCCTATCGTTTACGTGCTATATATCGAGGAGAAAATTCTGTATTTTAGGCTGCAGGTGTCAGCATCTCACTGTCGGAACATTTACTTTATGTCGATGTGTGTACAGTGCTGCTACGAGAGTGTAGTTTGTGAATTACTATACTTCAGTTTCGGCATATAGCATAGTTTGGCTTTCAAACACGTGCTGGCTGAATGTGATAGTGGTATGAATTTAAATATCTGTATGGTGGTGTATATTATTTAAGAATAATATTTACTGGCATATATTTATAGTAATCAATCTATGCGAATGGGATTACAGTACTGGTATAGGCTATAGTGTATCAGTGTGTTGTGAATCAAAATACAGTATATTACTGAACACACGCTTTTGTAAATTATTTTATGTATTAACTTTTAACAGACGTAAACAATGAACTCTGTTCAAGTAATTTTGAAGAGTAAATAACTGGGTAAACTGGCTTTCCAGGAAAAATTGGAAATGAAAAGACTAGGTTTCATTATTATTATTATTATTATTATTATTATTATTATTATTATTATTATTATTATTATTATTATTATTATTATTATTATATGTTGTTTTGAATTTATATACGGTTTTTTCGACAGTGAAACATTGGAATCATGACATTTCATATTAGGCTAAAAACGTACGATTTCAAATTCTCTTCGATTTTGGAACACAAAATTGTGAACACACATAATATTTTATCACGAGCCGCCACTGATAGGATGTCTTCTTTGTTTGGTCCTTTTAGTAGAGGTTCGGGAGGTGGGGTGGTGAAATGTTAATTCAGATCAGTAAGTGATATGTCAATGGTCTGTACCTGCTGCTTCTGTTCTCTTAATCCCATGGAGTTGATATTTTCCCAAAGCTCTTTCGTGCTAACAGAAGTTTGGATGAGTGAGTGATCCAAATATTTCAGCTCGGAGCATAAGCAATGTGGCTTTTTTTTTTTTTTTACTTAGAAAATACTTGAGTCCAGTGGCGGCTCGTGCCTTTCTTGGATGGGTGTTCACAAAAAAAATATTGCTAATGAACACACTGATATAGGCTATTCTCGTATAGGTGAGTCACACGTCAGAGATAAACGAGTTCTATTATGCATGTACCAAATCTACGCATATACACCAAAATTAAAACCATTAAACAAGAGTAGAGTAAAATTAATTCATAGGACTCACCTTCACTGCTGTTGTTGAAGATCTAGATTTATTTATAGAGAAACTCCATGTGCCTAGTTTTGAGAGATGCAAATTTATCAATAACTCTAATGTTGCAAATCTAGTCTTTCAGGTGAAGCTCCCTGTAAAGCAGATTTGAATAATTTCAAGGGAAAAATTGTCCCGGGATCGATACCCGGCCCCGGAACAATTTTTCCCTTGAAATTATTCAAATCTGCTTTACAGGGAGCTTCACCTGAAAGACTAGATTTGCATAATATATACGTTACTGTGTTCGTTAACAGAAAACCACAATTCCAAGTCACACAGAGATTGTGTGCACTCGTTGTGGGTCTCTGGCGTTTCGTCAGCCCACGCGAGTTGTGTGGATATAAATGGAAAAGTTGAGACGGTGTCGGTTGGAGTTCCCGGGTAGCTCAGTGGTAGAGCGCTGGTACGTTCAACCAGAGGTCTCGGGATCGATACCCGGCCACGGAACAATTTTTCCCTTGAAATTATTCAAATCTGCTTTACAGGGAGCTTCACCTGAAAGACTAGATTTGCATAATATATACGTTACTGTGTTCGTTAACAGAAAACCACAATTCCAAGTCACACAGAGATTGTGTGCACTCGTTGTGGGTCTCTGGCGTTTCGTCAGCCCACGCGAGTTGTGTGGATATAAAGGGAAAAGTTGAGACGGTGTCGGGTGGTGTTCCCGGGTAGCTCAGTGGTAGAGCGCTGGTACGTTCAACCAGAGGTCCCGGGATCGATACCCGGCCACGGAACAATTTTTCCCTTGAAATTATTCAACTCTAATGTTGTTAACAAGTTTTCTTTTTTTTTTTTTTTCCACGGTCAACATAGCCAAAGTACTTAATCGCTCTTATGGCATTGTGCTACGGAGGAATATATTAATCCTCTCTTAATTTAACACCCTCACAACTTTACACACGGGTGTTACTTACTTTGCTGAACAAAAAACAACAGAATCAGCCCCCGTGCGTATCGGTACTTTGAAAAGAAACAGTAAAGAGAGAAAACGAGGAAAGAGGGAGTAAGGAACAGGATGCCAGACCCAAGGGAGATGGAGCATCTCTGTTTCTCTGTCACTAGCACGTTAAGACCTGTGCGAGCCAGAGCTATTGTAACCATTGTACCAAACCAGAAAATATTCTCGCCTCAGGCTATTCCACCCTGCTACGGAAAAATTGTGCGAACTGCTGTCAATCTGTCCAATAGAGATTTAAAGACACACGACACACGAACGGGACATTCTCTCGAGACGAAATATGTAGGAACGTCATTACACATTGGAAAGTAATAGATGTAATAATATTAATACAGTAATATGTACGATTATTGTTGGTTTTTAAGGTGTTCACGTACTCCTGTGCTCATATAGAGAAACCGCCACTGCTTGAGTCGTTCAGCTATTATGTACCACATAGTACTCATGTCAATAAGTGAATAGATAACTTTTTGGTCTTATGTAAAGTGTCGTCACTTATTTTTTTATTGAACCATATATTTAAATTACAGAATCTATGTCAATGTTATTTCAAGACTATTCTTTTGTGCTCTACATTCTACTGTTTTTGCATATTAGTACTCTCAATTTCTTTGTTTTTATTTTTAAATTCAGTTTCCCCACAAAATTTCGCAATCTCGTCGATGGAGATCCCTGATGTATTCAGGAATACTAGAGCCTGACT